>NC_090324.1:68621616-68769269 GCF_040869045.1 Eurosta solidaginis | reverse complement strand
CAATGAGTCTCTCAAAAGTAGGTGGTGCATTACAAAATCCAAAAGGCATCACTGTAAATTGCCAAAGACCATCACCGACACTGAAGGCTGTTTTTTCTTTATCTTCCTCCTTCACCTCAACTTGCCAGTAGCCGCTTTTCAAGTCCAGTGTGGAAAACCATTTCGTACCTGATAGCGAGTTCAGAGTGTCGTCAATTCTTGGCAATGGGTAGCTATCCTCTTTCGTAACGTCATTCAACTTCCGGTAGTCCACGCAAAACCTCATTTTTCCATCCTTCTTCTTTACAAGTGCTACCGGTGAGCTCCATGGACTAGCTGATGGTTCGATGACGCCGCTGTCGCTCATTTCTTATACGATTTGACTCACAACTTGCCGTTTCGCCAGTGGAACACTACGAGGAGCTTGATGTATCGGCCTCGCGTCTCCAGTGTGAATTTGATGTTTCACAACATTGGTGCGGCCTGGTTTGGAACCATCCTGGTCAAATATGTTCGCGTACTTTAAGAGCTGTTGTTTTGCCTTACTCTGATAGGCTTCCTCTAGCCACTGCGTCCATGCCGTGATGTCATTTGAAAGATCAGTGTTACTAGACGAAACGGGTTCTGGAACTGTTCACAGTTAATAACTACTTCAGCCTCTTGGCATCTTCCCAAAATAGCTCCTTTGGTCAAATTGAATGGTGACTTGAACTCATTGAGTTCTCTTACCGGAACACGTCCATCTTGTTTTGTCATAGCCAGGGATTTTCTTACAAGTATGTTCAGTGCTGATCGCTTCGTCTTGCTTTGCATATCGATCTTGATGCCTTGGTTGATTAAGAAGTCCACTCCAATTATGCTTTCATCAACAATATCTGCCACTATAAAATTGTGTAGTGCCGTGACGTTCCCAATTGCTACTTCACATTCTACTTCTCCAATTACCTGGGTGTCCTCTCCCGTGGCTGTGCGTAATCTTGCTCCAAGCAATGGCCTTATCTTTTTGTTGACTAAATCCGCTCGAATGATGGACAGTCAGTAAACGTTCTTTTCCATCCACATTTCCTCCAACAGTAAGATTGCTCGATCTTCTTCCAATCTGCGAGATAGAGATTATGGGACATTCAATTGCGGGAGCCAGCTGTCGCCCCTTACGGCTGACTCGATTTAGTTTAACGATTGAGTGGTCTTGGAGATTTGCTCATCTCCTTCTGTTCTGCGTTTACGACCACGCACATTGTTGGAACTGTTAAGGTTGGTGTTGCAATAACGCGCAATATGCCCTGGCTTTCCACACTTAAAACATTTGACTGCATCATTATTCTTCTGCTGCGTACCCTTCAATGCTTCCGAAATTGCGTCTACCCAGTCTGGCCTTTCCACTTCCACACGATAAGCTTTGTACGTTGTCTTACTCAAAAGTGAGGCTGTTTCCTGATTCAGTGCAGGCGATACCGTTTCAGCAAATGTTAGTTTTGGATTCGCATATGTAGTCCGCTTTTATTTATATTTATGAAACTCTGGATTTTTACCCTTTGAGTGTATTCCACGGGTGCGTCCGCATTTGCAAGATTAGCCAATCTTTCAATATCTGAAGCAACTCCTTCAATGTCTCATTTGCTTTTTGGTAGCGGCTTTGCAACTCAATTTGCTCATTATGCTCGCTTCCATAACGTCGTTCTACAGCAGCTATCAATGCTTCATAGTTGTTCCGCTCTCCTTCAGGAATCGTCTGTAGGATTTCGGCTGCTGGCCCCTTCAATGCCACGAACAGTGCAGCAACTTTATCTTCCGCATTCCAGTTGTTCACTGCTGCGGTCTTCTCAAACTGTAGCTTGAAGACCTGGAAAGGAACAGAACCGTCAAAGGATGGTGTCTTTACCTTCGGATTGCTTGCTGAAACAGCTGGGCGATTTAGTTGTAACTGCTCCATACGACCTTTCAAATCACCTACTTCTGCCTGAAATTGCGCCATTTTTTCATTCTGCGCTTCCAGTTTTGATGATACCTGTTCCAAAATTTCTGCCGACATTTCAGATATACGTGCCTCTTGCGCTTCCAATTGAGATGCCATATATGTCTTTTGGTCTTCCAGTTGAGATGACACTTGCGATGTCATTTCTGAAATACGTGCCTCCTGTGATTCCAGTTGGGATGCCATATATATCTTCTGCTCTTCTAGTTGGGATGCCATATATATCTTCTGTTCTTCGAGCTGTGTTTCCATCTTGGATGTTATCTGTGAGACATTTCTGACATACGCGTCTTCTGTTCTTCCAGTTGAGATGACATTTGCGACGACATTGATGTTACTGTCGATGTTTGTGCAGATATTGCAGCCAAAATCATGTCCAAGTCTGTGCTCGTAACTGTCTGCGATGTTTCGTTTTATTTCGGGACTTTTTCGGGATCATTTGGGGTCCCTTCCGGCATCATTTCTGCATGGTTTTCGGGATCCGTCCGGGATCCAGTCGGGGTCATTTCAGGGTCTTTCGGGATCATTTGGGGTACTTTCCGTCATCATTTCTAGATGGTTTTAGGTATCCGTCCGGGATCCCGTACGGGATTATTTGGAGACCCTTTCGGAATCATTTCTGGATGGTTTTCGGGATCCGTCCGGGATTCCGTCAGCCTCATTTCGGGACTATTAGGGGATAATTTGTGGACCTTTCCCTCATAATTTCTGGATAGTTTTAGGGATCCGTCCGGGAGCCTACGGGGTCATTTCGGGATAATTTGGGGTACCTACCGGCATCATTTCTGGATGGTTTTCGGTACACGTACGGGATCCAGTCCGGGTCATTTCGGGACTTTTTCGGGATCATTTGGGGTCTCTTCCGGCATAATTTCTGGATGGTTTTCTGGATCCGTCCGGGATCCTGGTTGGGTCGTTTCGGGACTTTTGCGGGATTATTTGGGGTCTCTTTCGGCATCATTTCTAGATAGTTTTCGGGATCCGTCCGGGATCCTGATTGGGTCATTTCGGGACTATTTCGGCATCATTTGGGGTACCTTCCGGCATCATTTCTAGATGGTTTTCGGGGTCATTTCGGAACTTTTTCTGGACTAATACAGGATCATTTGGGGACCCTTTCGGCATCATTTCTGGATGGTTTACGGGATCCGTCCGGGATCCTGTCGGCGTCATTTCGAGACTATTAGGTGATCTTTTGAGAAGCTTTCCGGCATCATTTCTGGATGGTTTTCGGTATCCGTTCGGGATCCCATCGGGGACATTTCGGGACTTTTTCGGGATCATTTGGGGTCCATTTTGGCATCATTTCCAGATGGTTTTCGGGATTCGTCCGGATCCCGTCGGGGTCATTTCAGGACTTTTTCGATATCATTTGGGGTACCTTCAGGCATCATTTCCAGATGGCTTTCGGGATCTTTCCGGGATCCCGTCGGGGTCATTTCGAGATTTTTCGCGACTAATACGAGATCTTTTGGGAACCCATTCGCCATCATGTCTGGATGGTTTTCGGGACCTGTCCGGGATCTCGCCAGGGTAATTTCGGGACTATTTGGGTATCATTTGGGAACCTTTCGGGCATCATTTTTGGATAGTTTCCGGGTTCGCTCAGGGTTCCCTTCAGGGTCATTTCGGGATCATTTTGGTGTACCCACCGGCATCATTTCTGGATTTTTTTCGGTATTCGTATGGGATCCCATCGGGTTCATTGCAGGACTTTTTCGGGATCCGTCCGTGATCCCGACGGGGCCATTTCGGGACTATTTCGGGATGATTTGGGGTACCTACCGGTATCATTTCTGTTGGTTTTCGGGATCCGTCCGGGATGCCATCGGTATAATTTCGGGACTTTTTCGGGATCATTTGGGGTCCCTTCCGGCGTCATATCTTCATGGTTTTCGGGATCCGTCCGGGGTCCCGTCGGGGTCATTTCAGGGCTTTTTCGGGGTCATTTGGGGTACCTTCCGTCATCATTTCTAGACGGTTTTCGGGATCCGTCCGGGATTCAGTCAGCGTCATTTCGGGACTATTAGGGGATAATTTGGGGACCTTTCCGGCATCATTTCTGGATAGTTTTAGGGATCCATGCGGGATCCCGGCGTGGCCATTTCGGGATCATTTGGGGTACCGACCTTCATCATTTCTGGTTGATTTTCGGGATCCGTCCGGGATCGCGTCGGTGTCATTTCGGGACAATTTCGGCATCATTTGGGGTACCTACCGGCACCAGTTCTGGATGGTTTTCGGGATCCGTACGGGATCCCGTCAGGTTCATTTCGGCACTTTTTCGGGATCATTTAGGCAAGGTTTCCAGGATCCGTCCGAGATCCCGTCAGGGTAATTTCTGGACCTTTACGAGACTATTTCAGGATCATTTTAGGACCCTTCCAAGATCATTCCTGGGTGGATTTCGGGACCTGTCCGAATCCCGTTAGGGTCATTTAGGGATCCGTTCGAGATTCCGTCAGGGTCATTTCGGGACTTCTACGGGACTATTTCGGGATAATTTTTGGATGGTTTTCGGGATCCGTCCCGGAGCACGTCTGGGTCATTTTGGAACTTTTTCAGAGCTAATACGGGATCATTTAGGGACACTTCCGGCATCACTTCTGGATGGATTTCGGGATCTGTACGGGAACCCTTCAGGGTAATTTCGGGACTATTTCGGGATCATTTGGGGACCCCTCCGGCATCAATTGATGGTTTGCCGGATCCATAAGGGTGATTTCTGGACCATTTTGGGATCGTTTGGGGACCCTTCCGAGGGTATTTCCGGATCCGTCCGGGATGCCGTAGGAGTCATTTCGAGATTTTTTTTTACTTTTTGGGAATAGTTTTGGGACCCTTCCGGGATCATTTCTGGATACGTGCGGGATCCCAATGGGGTAATTTCCGGACTATTTCGCGACTAATACGGGATCATTTGGGGACCCTTTCACCATCATTTCTGGATGGTTTTCGGGATCTCGTCAGGGTTATTTCGGGACTATTTGGGGATCATTTGGGAACCTTTCGGCCATCATTTCTGGATAGCTTCCGGGATCCCTTCAGGTTCATTTCGGGACTATTTCGGGATCATTTTGGGGTACCCACCGGCATCATTTCTGGATGGCTTTCGGTATTCGTCCGGGATCCCGGCAAGTTCATTTCGGAACTTTTTCGGGATCATTTAAGCGTAGTTTTCAGGATCCGTCCGTGATCCCATCAGGGTAATTTCCGGACTTTTCCGAGACTATTTCAGGATCATTTTGGGATCCTTCCAAGTCATTTAGGGATCTGTTCGAGATCCCGTCAGTGTCATTTTTGGACTTCTTCGGGACTATTTCGGGATAATTTTTGGATGGTTTTCGGGATCCCTCCGGAGCCCGTCTGGGTCATTTCGGAACTTTGTCAGGGCTAATATGGGATCATTTGGGGACCCTGTCGGCATCACTTCTGGATGGATTTCGGGATCTGTGCGGGAACCCATCAGGGTAATTTCAGGACTTTTTTCCGGACTATTTCAGGATCATCTGGAGACCCTTTAGGCGTCATTTCATTTTTCTGTATTATTTCGGTATCATTTGGGGACCCTTCCGGAATTGAGATGGTTTGCCTGATCCATCGGGGTGATTTGGGGACCCTTCCGGGTCATTTCTGGATCCTTCCGGGATGCCATAGGGGTCATTTCGAGACTTTTTTGTTACTTTTTCGGGATAGTGTTGGGACCTTCCGGGATCATTTCTGGATCCGTGCGGGATCCCATCGGGGTTATTTCCGGACTATTTCGGGATAATTTTGGGACCCTTCTGGAATCATTTCTGTAAGGTTTTCGCGATACGTCGTGGTTCCTTCGGGGTCATTTCGGAACTTTTTCTGGACTATGTCGGGATAATTTATTAACCCTTCTTGGATATTTTCTGGATGTTTTTTGAGATCCGTCTGGGAGCCCGTCAGGGTCATTTCGGAACTTTTTCGGGATCATTTTGGTACCCTTCAGGGATCATTTCTGTGTGATTCTCTGGATAAGTTTAGAGTCATGTCGTTGTCATTTCGGGTTTTTTTGGGTCTATTCTGGGAACTTTTTGAAAACCCTTTGGGGGCATTTCTGGATGGTGTTTGGAATCCGTCCGCGATAACGTCGAGGTCATTTCGTTGCTTTTTATGGATAATTTCGGGATCCTATCAGATTATCAGCTCATTTAGTTCTTTTTTACTCAATTACAAATATAAAATGCATTACACAGAAACAAAATTTTAAACAGATAACTTGATAAGCAGGCTAACGTGAATAGCCCATATATTTCATTTTCTCCTTGCGGACGGGGCCGCGGGTAAAGGCTAGTATTGAATAATGAAAAAATGGCCTTTGTTAAAGTACTTCACAATAACACTTATAATTTGCAAATAGCTTGCTTAATAACCAAACTGACTGATAGCTTAAATGAAATTGATCTCGCCTGTACTGTTGTCGCCTTTTTATACTGATTTCCTCGTTGCATATTTCTAGGCTTCTCTAATTCCAGAACTTACTCGTTAGTTATAAATTTCTCAGCTACAACTACAGATGTATAATTTTTATAGCTTCTCTCATACCCCATGCGCTTGTATGTGTGGGCGACACTTCCACAATTATAATTGCATACCTTTAGGAGCATCTCAGATAAGATATCTGCATGTGTTTGTTCATCTCTTCTCCGCTGCGTGTATGTACATAGGTGTAGACAAAATGATTTAATTATTGATGTGCATTCACGTCACTTCTTAGCATCGGCATAGAGATGACAGTACCCCTTAGTGTTGCTAACATTCGTAACAATATGTATTTATGTAAATAAAACTTCATGCTGTATTTCATTTAATTAAATTCGTTATCAGAATTTACCCTAAGTATAAAACATAGAAACCCGATCAGGGGCAGATTGAACATTTTATTTGTATGTACATACTTACACATATGCTTGTTTGATTGTATGTTTGTGTACACATGCTGATGCTGGTCCATATATATGCATGTGCGAATTTCTTATCTTAAGGTTATCTTAATATTGAACTAATGATTTTTTTGTTTTGTATATCAATAAAACATGTTCTCACATTGATTACAACCATTTGGGCTTTGTTGGGAAATGCATAAAAACATTTAATTTAATGCATACATTTTTATTAATTTTTCTAACACTTTGATAAAAGTTCATCATTAAAAACCATTTTTAGTATAATTAAAATGCCTAGTTCCGCATTTAATTTTTCATGTGAAGATGATGATGTTATTATTTTGGATTGCATTTCTTCTGAAGGAATTGGAATTTTGTCTCCTTTTTTAAATCGAGGGTTGAGTGAACAACTGCGAAGGAATTGCATCAGAAAGCAATGGAGGAATAACAATACTTGGATATTTGATTCACAAAGACTTTGTGAAAGTTTTATATAAGAATTACTTACAGAACAGATGGAATATCATTTTCATACTGATTGTACTGTTAAAATCAATCAACGACAAATTCGTTGTGCTTTAAAATCAGCATATATTTTGTTCAAATACATATCGTCTAGTAACTTATTTTTATAATGAAATAAAATAGAATTAGAAATCTTAACTTTAGTGTTTTTATTTTAAAAGGGTGAGAATTAGAAGAAGAAGAAGAAAAGTAAGTATGTAAATACATTGTTTTCCAATATCAACCTCATTTTAAATTGACGTAAACAAAGGGATATATCACAATGAATTTTAAATTTTATATCTCATTATTATTAATTATTATTTGTTTTCAAAACTACCTATGTAACACCATTTTGGGAAAAATTAGATAGTAATGCGCTTGCGATAAACCAAAACTCGAAAAGTATTAAATTTAATTTAACATTACCCAATAGTAATGATATTTTATCAATCAGTATTTCATTATTATTACTAAAACAAAGTGAGCCTCTTTTAACTAATGACGATGAAGGTATTGAAGTGTTGTCAACGATACCATTATTTTCACCGTCCACAACAATCGCACCATCGTCTAAAGATGAGTTTTCAACGGAAGGGAAGCCTATGAGAACTTTTACTATAGATGAAGCTATAGAGGCATTTCGTAGAGAGCTCATTGAAAAGGAATCTAATATAGGAGGAATCATAGAGGCAAAACAAGCATTTTATCGACATTTTAAATTGGAATATGATAATTTTGATCTACCAATTCGTTGTACTTATGATAGTAGATACGTGGAAAAAATGTTGAGCATCAAGTGCTTTGAATATCATGAAATTGAAACTGAACGAATTCTTAGTAATGGTGATATTGAAAAGATTCTAGCCCAGGATACTTCATTTAAAAGACCACATATAAAATAATTGATGTGAAAAACTATAGAAAAACATATAATATGATCATTTTATACTGTGACTCACACAGGTATCGATAAAAATAAAAAAATAAAAACCGATATGAAATTAGCTAATTTAATAAAAATTTTACTTATTTGCCTGTTTCACTTAAGTTATGGTAAAAGTTATCCCTATAATCAAATTATGAATCAAGAACAAAATATAAACAGCTTTAGAAATTTTGAAAATAGTAATAGGAATACAATATTCCAAACACTTCTTTACGTTTAAAAATAAATGTAAAATTTCAATTGTTAGATCAGAATTTTCCTGAGCTCAACTCATCATTATTAAAAACAACAGCAAAAACAACAACCACGCAGGGCCCTGGGGGATCTTTTGGATCAACTATCCGCGATCAAAGGAGTGAGTCACATGGTGTAAAAAAAGTGCATATAGCATTCTAGAGGCTACTGACAATTTTAAAGAATTACTAGTTCAAAAGGAAAAGAGAATAGGAGGCATTCTTGAAGGCCCAGAGGTTTTTTATAGACATTTCAATTTAGTTTACGATAATTGTGAAATACGAATTAAATGCTCTTATTACAGCAATTATGTACAGCGTACTTTAAATATCTATTGCTTTGAATTTCCGGAAGACAATACGGAGACACTACATAAACGAGAACCATTATATGAACACACTTCGTACGATATAAATCCAACAATAATTCATGTTGATCGTTATTATCAAACATTGCATATGTAAGTTCAATAATCACAAACATGTCGTCGTCGTCGTCAGCAGCAGTAGACATATTTAATTTTCTGAAACAATTTAAACATATTTTACCTGAAGAGCAGAGGAAAAGACTTTTCGAATTTCATTCAAAAATTGAGTATAGAGATAAATTAAGTAAAATAAAAAATCATTTCGTTGAATACTATGAAAACTGTGTTTGGTCGAATTGTAATAGTACAGATGCCCCAGACACTTGCAATTGCTCGCTCCTAGAGCATTTGGATGAGGAAACCTATATAAACAGTTACATAAAATTTATAATCAACTTCGTTGTAAATTCTACCCGTAAGTACTTACTTTTTCAAATAAACCTTTTAATTAAGTAATTAAAAACAATTTTTATTTTAAATTTGAAAATTTTTTCTGTTTGTATTATTTAATCGGGGATTGCCCGAATTGCTTGTTCTAAATTTATGAAAACATTTATTTTAAGCAATTTTTAATTTTTATAATTTATTTAATAATTTGGGAAAAATTTAAAAAACGTGACATCAGGACGGACAAGGCGACAGCTGTTTCGATTATACCTTGTAAATCTCTTCAAAGCCTTTTCTCCCGGGAGTGGGAGTCGAACCCGCACTCCTACGATAGTTGAAATGGATACAAACGCATTCAGCTACGTCATGCCTTAGTTGTTGAAAAGTTTTTCCCAATTGCCCTTTTTTGCATATTTTAATCTTTTACACATTGCATACTTCGTATGCAATTATGTGTTAAAGCTATGCTTGTTGGTACGGCGGTTTTCAAAGAAATTTTGGTATTGTTGCTGTTTTTGTTCTATTTATAGAACTACAACGAATTAACCAATTTTGTCTGTTTGTATTATTTAATCGGGGATTGCCCGTATTGCTTTTTTTAAATTTATGAAAACATTAATTTGAAGCAATTTTTAATTTTTATATTTTATATAATAATTTGGGAAACATTTAAACAATGTGACATCAGTACGGACAAGGCGACAGCTGTTTCGATTATAACTTGTAAATCTCTTCAAAGCCTTTTCTCCCGGGAGTGGGAGTCCTGCCCGTTGTTTAATATTTTCCCAAATTATTAAATAAATTATAAAATTTTTATTTTTTTTTATGGTTTTTAATTTTTTTTTATTTATTTTGTAAGTTTTATTTTTTTAAAGAATTTTAAATTTTGACATTGTTGAAACGGTATGCATGTAAAATGAAATTATAAATTCATTAATTAATTTGCATGTTGGGTTGAGTCACCCTCATTGCACTTTTTTCTGTTTTTAATTGGCACATTTTGATGCCATGAAGGGTGACCGCCATTTTGTGGCACGGGTCACGGTCGCCATATAAATACTTGGGTGTATTTATCATATTGTTAATACTCACGTTTGAGGTTTCACGCACCATAAACACAATAATAAAGTTAATTTGACTTGCGTACAATATATTTTATTGAAAAGTCTTTATTCAAATATAAACTTATCTATTTACTAGTGTTCAACGCAACTTAACAATGTGGAAACTTTTTTCTTTACCACTCTACTATTAGAAGCGTGTGTTCTGTTTGGGTGCGTATATTGAATTTGTCTTTTGCAAATTTTCACTATCCCGTTATGGCATTCCATTGGGAATGAAGGCATTGCTAGCCCACTATCGTTATTGCATTCTTTTAATATTCGTTGCCATATCGTTAGTGGTGCCGTTACACGTCGTCAGCAGCAGTAGACATATTTAATTTTCTGAAACAATTTAAACATATTTTACCTGAAGAGCAGAGGAAAGAACTTTTCGAAATTCATTCAAAAATTGAGTATAGAGATAAATTAAGTAAAATAAAAAATCATTTCGGTGAACACTATGAAAACTGTATTTGGTCGAATTCTAATAGCACAGATGGCACAGACACTTGCAATTGTTCACACCTAGATCGTTTGGATGAGGAAGCCTACAAAATTCTGAACACTTACACAAAAATTTATAATCAACTTCCTTATAAATATTGTAAATAAGTGCCACCTGTAAATAATTACTTTTTTCAAATAAATAAAAACAATTTTTATTTTAAATTTTAAAATTTTTTATTTCTTAGTATTTTAAAGAGAGTGTTATGTCATCGTCCATAAATCGAATTTCGCCCTCTGCTATGTATGGTCCATATCTTTTTCGCAAAGTGACACTGAGGCAGAAAAATTCCCCGCCTGAGTGTCACTTAAATCAATGTTTGTTACAACCATTGATATGTTGTAAAAATTAATAAAATCCGGCTGCAGGTGCAGGTAATGTACTAGCCCTTCAACAATTTCTCCAAGCAGCTCTTGACGCTGCTGATCGTCCTCTAAAATTCAGCGCCATCGCGCAAAATCATTAAGAGGGAGATTATCCCTCGTAATGTATGCACTGAAAATTACAACTTTTGAATTTAAATATTAATCATATTATATGTTTGCGTTTTGAATTTTGGATAATTTAAAGTGGATCTGAGCTGAGCTTTTATAGTAGAAGAATAGAACAATAAAGTACTTTTTGTGTGCGATAAGAAATGTGTAATCTACTTTTAACATGGCATCTCATAAAGTAAGCAATCTACTTGCAACATGTCATCGAATATATTCATACATTTTATCATGGATAAGCATACAATAAGCAGTGGTGCTATCAACTTTTCAATTTGTGAACAAAATTTTTTTGTGTGAGTGCGATAAGAAACAAGTAAGGAAGGTTAAGTTCGAGTGTAACCGAACATTACATACTCAGTTGAGAGCTATGGTGACAACATAAGGGAAAATAACCATGTAGGAAAATGAACCGAGGGAAACCCTGGAATGTGTTTGTATGACATGTGTATCAAATGAAAGGCATTAAAGAGTATTTTATGAGGGAGTGGGCTATAGTTCTATAGGTGGACGCCATTTAGGGATATAGCCATAAAGGTGGATCAGGGTTGACTCTAGAATGCGTTTGTACGTTATGGGTATCAAATGAAAGGTGTTAATGAGTATTTTAAAAGGGAGTAATCCTTAGTTCCATAGGTGGACGCCGTTTCGAGATATCGCCACAAAGGTGCACCAGGGGTGACCCTAGAATTTGTTTGTACAATATGGGCATCAAACGAATGGTGTTAATGAGTATTTTAAAAGGGAGTGGGCCTTAGTTCTATAGGTGGATGCCGTTTCGAAATATCGCCATAAAGGTGGACCAGTGGTGACTCTAGAATGTGTTTGTACGATATGGGTATCAAATTAAAGGTATTAATGAGGGTTTTAAAAGAGAGTGGTGGTTGTTGTATAGGTGGTCGCCTTTTCGAGATATCGCCATAAAGATGGGCCAGGGGTGACTCTAGAATGCGTTTGTACGACATGGGTATCAAATGAAAGGTGTTAATGAGTATTTTAAAAGGGAGTAATCCTTAGTTCCATAGGTGGACGCCGTTTCGAGATATCGCCATAAAGGTGGACCAGGGGTGACCCTAGAATTTCTTTGTACAATATGGGGTATCAAAAGAAAGGTGTTAATGAGTATTTTAAAAGTGAGTAATCCTTAGTTCCATAGGTGGACGCCGTTTCGAGATATCGCCATAAAGGTGGACCAGGGGTACCCTAGAATTTGTTTGTACAATATGGGCATCAAACGAAAGGTGTTAATGAGTATTTTAAAAGGGAGTGGACCTTAGTTCTATAGGTGGACGCCGTTTCGAAATATCGCCATAAAGGTGGACCAGGGGTGACTCTAGTATGTGTTTGTACGATATGGATATCAAATTAAAGGTATTAATGAGGGTTTTAAAAGGGAGTGGTGGTTGTTGTAAAGGTGGTCGCATTTTCGAGATATCGCCATAAAGGTGGACCAGGGGTGACCCTAGAATTTGTTTGTATAATATGGGTATCAAAAGAAAGGTGTTAATGAGTATTTTAAAAGGGAGTAATCCTTAGTTCCATAGGTGGACGCCGTTTCGAGATATCGCCATAAAGGTGGAGCAGGGGTGGCCCTAAAATTTGTTTTGTACAATATGAGTATCAAAATAAAGGTGTTAATGAGTATTTTAAAAGGGAGTAATCCATAGTTCCATAGGTGGACGCCGTTTCGAGATATCGGCATAAAGGTGGACCAGGGGTGACTTTAGAATATGATTGTACGATATGGGTATCAAATGAAAGGTATTAATGAGAGTTTTAAAAGGGAGTGGTGTGAAGGCGTTTTCTAGAAATCGACCAAAATGTGGACCAGGGTGACCCAGAACATCATCTGCTGGATACCGCTAATTTATTTATATATGTAATACCTGCCAAGATTTTAAAGGTTTTTTATTTCGCCCTGAAGAACTTTTTCATTTTCTTCTACTTAATATGGTAGGTGTTACAACCATTTTATAAAGTTTTTTCTAAAGTTATATTTCGCGTCAATAAAACAATCCAATTACCTTACCATGTTTCATCCCTTTTTTCGTATTTGGTATAGAATTATGGCATTTTTTCATTTTTCGTAATTTTCGATATCGAAAAAGTGGGCGGGGTCATAGTCGGATTTCGTTCGTTTTTCATACCAAGATAAAGTGAGTTCAAGTAAGCACGTGAACTAAGTTCATTAAAGATATGTCGGTTTTTGCTCAAGTTATCGTGTTAACGGCCATGCGGAAGGACAGACGGACGACTGTGTATAAAAACTGGGCGTGGCATCAACCGATTTCGCCCATTTTCACAGAAAACAGTTAACGTCATAAAATCTATGCCCCTACCAAATTTCAAAACGATTGGTTAATTTATGTTCGACTTATGGCGTTAAAACTATCCTAGACAAATTAAATGAAAAAGGGCGGAGCCACGCCCATTTTGAAAATTTCTTTTATTTTTGTATTTATTGCACCATATCATTACTGGAGTTGAATGTTGACATAATTTACTTATATACTGTAAATATATTAAATTTTTTGTTAAAATTTGACTTTCAAAAAAATTTTTTTTAAAAGTGGGCGTGGTCCTTCTCCGATTTTTCTAATTTTTATTAAGCGTACATACAGTAATAGGTGTAACGTTCCTGCCAAATTTCATCATGATATCTTCAACGACTGCCAAATTACAGCTTGCAGAACTTCTAAATTACCTTCTTTTAAAAGTGGGCGGTGCCACGCCCATTGTCCAAAATTTTACTAATTTTCTATTCTGCGTCATAAGTTCAACTCATTTACCAAGTTTCGTCGCTTAAGCTATCTTTTGTAATGAATTATCGCAGTTTTTCGGTTTTTCGAAATTTTCGATATCGAAAAAGTGGGCGTGGTTATAGTCCGATATCGTTCATTTTAAATAGCGATCTGAGATGAGTGCTCAGGAACCTACATACGAAATTTCATCAAGATACCTCAAAATTTACTCAAGTTATCGTGTTAACGGACGGACGGACGGACGGACGGACATGGCTCAATCAAATTTTTTTTCGATCCTGATTATTTTGATATGTGGAAGTCTATATCTATCTCTATTCCTTTATATATGTACAACCAACCGTTATCCAATCAAACTTAATATACTCTGTGAGCTCTGCTCAACTGAGTATAAAAATGTGGTTAGCAATGCGTAATCTACTTGCAACATGCCATCTCATTAAGCAATGCGTAATCTACTTGTGTGCGTCTCTGTTTCAGAAAAGGAAGATAATGGAAGTACATTTGACAAAGTGTTTGCGGGACCAGTTTTCGTTATGAACATGTAACGGCCGAGACAGTCTTAATTAGTGGAATGTCTGTATTCTGTAATAAGTTGATTCTATCAAGTTCTCTCAATTTCATTCTTTTTAGATTTTCTTAATACTTTTCTGATCTTAAAAAGATTTGATAATACAGTCATATGATTATTTGATATGATTTTTAATGAGTGACCGAAGAAAAAAATCTGTTACCTATCAGTTGTGTATCTGATAAGAATATTGTAAATCTGTTACCTACCAGTTGTGTATCTGATAATAATCTTGTAAATCTGTTAACTACCAGTTGTGTATCTGATAAGAATCTGATAAATTTGTTACCTATCAGTTGTGTGTCTGATAAGAATCTGGTAAATCTGTTACCTACCAGTTGTGTGCATCTGATAAGAATCTGGTGTGGTATATTTCTTTTATAGATCTTTTATGGCTGTATAAAATTATCGAACCCCTTTCGTTATCAACATCTATTTATAGGATCTGAAGACGCCAATACATTACAATTATGAGCAGAAAGAAAAATTCAACACAGTAATTTTTATGTAATACAATATAAATTGTTTATTAATGTTTTTCTTAAATGTATTGCAGTAAAGTACAACTATAAAGTTTCGAAATGACCATAAGCATAAGTATAAATATGATTTTCTCGTACAATTCGCTTATCATCCATATTGCTTAGAGCTACTTTATAAATATTTTGTGTATAAGCCGTATGTAATTTAGATCTAAATGTATACATTGATGCCATTATACAATTTATTTTCCAAAAACGGTTTCTAAAATCACTTAAACTCAATGTAGAAGTTACACACTTTTTTATTCCCTTAATTTTTTTAGTTTCGTTTATATTGTTATCAATTTTAAATGAATACGTTTTTGCTCTTAAACCTATAAACTCTTTTATTAACTTCCCATTACATTCATCCTTCATCATACCTAGAACCTTCTTATTCAACTGAGGAAAATTAAAAATATTTTCCTTTGGATATGAGGATGTATCGAAAAATTTTGAAATATCATTATAAAAGTCATCAGTTTGAATATCATATATGAATGAATCAGTATCCTTAAAATTCAAACAATATTATTTTTATAATTCTCTTTGATATAATCATAATGAAAACTACACATTTTAAATTTAGAAAGTTCTAATACGGTAAAACAAATCTGTATCGGTTTATTGTACAGAGTTGACACTTGTTTCAATTGAATCGCTATTAAATTATTAGAAAATATGCTTAGACTATGGAAATTTGGATTTGCTATTATGGCCCTGCACCTAAGTTTTTCCTACCTCTTCCACCAATACTAGTATTTTTCCAATCTTTTACTAATTTAACATCTACTCTTTTATATACATTTTCCATAGTTATCCCATGCACGGTATTATTCAATAATTTAAAGAAATTTTCCTCAAACTTATGTGCTGCTAATGTTCTCCGATAATTATTTAAATCAATATATTTTTTAGCCAATCTAATTGATTAAATTGTAGAATTCTATGAATTTTTTTAATACAGTCCATGTTTAATACATTTTTGTAAATTCCTATAATGAATAATATATTTTATTTTGTTTCTCAAATCACCAATCAACTTTGAGTTTTTCCTTGAGCCAACTTTTTTATTTTCAAAACAAAACGGTAAATCATTATGAATATTCTGAGTGGTTATGGGATAATCTAAATCTACTTCTAATATGTATCCGACTAAAGAATCTTCTGGCATGCTAAAAACGTCAAACTCCTCTACGTTTTAAATCCATTCAAAATTATTATGAGGGAGATATTGTAACATAGCATAACAATATAAATTATTAACATATAAATAAATTATATAATTTGAAGCCTTGGTCGCATCGTAATCACTTAAATATTTATTGTTAGCAACTGAACGCCGTTTGCCACATTGAACAATGCCGCCCCTAATTCACGACATTATAAAATTATGCATGTTTTCATCAGTAAACAATTCTAATTCTATTCTAGTTATTTTGAGCATTGCGTCCCAAGATAATCCTGGAGATGTAATGTCGATAAATTCCTTTACATAATTTTCTAAGATTTTCAAAAATGTAACTGATGAGTATCACATCTACTTTTAGATATAATAATAAATAATCTAATAAATTCGAACAATTAAATGTTGTCCAAACATTTTGTGCACGCTGATAATCATCGATACTACACGATTCATTTGATAATTTATTAAATAAATGTGAACGATCAGGTAATTGTGTTTCGTTGAGACGTTCTTCTGAATCTAAGTAGTCATATGGAAAAATACCTTTACGTTTCATTAAATCAAAGCGATGACCGTTGGGGAAATAAGCCCTTGTTATTTCTAAATCATTATTACTTAAATTCTTAGCTAAACTGTCTGAGCTAGAAGGCATGAATCGAAATGAATCTAAAAACCTAAGTTCAATGGTATCTTTATTATTAACATATATTCTATTTGGTATTGAAATATACAACTCTTTGTTTAAGGGAATAATATTTATATCCCCCTCTACAGATGAAAACTCTTTAATAAATAAATGACAATCATATTTGGATAAATTATGGAAAAATATTGGAATAAAATTTGCTATATGATATTCTAAATTACATTTATTATGTGCTGCGCCTTTATATTCACCAGTTAAATGGCAGTGGTCTGCTACCCTCTCATTTAATAAAAGTTCCATTTCAGAAATATGGCAAAATACATCCTCCTTTTTACGCCTAACTTGGTTGGCAGCTAATGGATGCATTCTAACTATTTTACTCAAATATAGGTGGTAAATATCTAAAACACCATCCAA
The DNA here is from genome assembly GCF_040869045.1 of Eurosta solidaginis. Classification (NCBI taxonomy): domain Eukaryota; kingdom Metazoa; phylum Arthropoda; class Insecta; order Diptera; family Tephritidae; genus Eurosta; species Eurosta solidaginis. The sequence goes on along the minus strand of NC_090324.1, from coordinate 68,751,756 downwards.
AATACTTTTAAAAAAATGTTTTGGAGCATCAACAGCGCTATATATTTTAAAACGATTCAGATGGTTATTATATGAGCACTTAATAAAATAACAATAGGCATAAGAATATGTTCTTGTACACATTGAGTCCTACTAGAATTTTGAATATCTATTGGTTTTAGAATACATTCGAAATTTGCACATATAGTAAATGGCACATCTAATTGTTTTTTGAAATTTTCAAATTTTAGCATTCTTTTCTCAGGTGTAGGCATGCGTGTTACAATTTTACTACAATGCTTTTTATGAGGTAGTAATTTTTCTTCCATATCAAAATGTATTAGACATGTATTGCAAAAATATAATTTATGTCCATATCTTGTAGCTTGATGCCCCATTAATCTACTTAAATTTTTTATCCAAACATAATGGCATTCATTGAAATCATCACTGTATAAATAAATAAGATGAATGTGATGTGTATTTTCTTCTTTTGTTAAATAATAGGGGCCTACTACCAAACTGTCTTCTATACCAAACACATTTACACTAATATCTGGATTATTTGATTCAACTATTTCAATATCTTTTATTTGTAATGGGAAATTTAAATTTTCAAAATACTTTATCATTAATTAAAGTTATAATGGAATCTTGGATATTTCTAATTTGATATGAAGAACACCTTTGTTCATGTTTTGAGGGTTGGTAAAGAGATAAAATTATGGCCCACTTAAAGCAATATATGTAGGTTTTCATCAATAAAACGCACTTTTGGTGTATTATATAATTCAGATTTTAAATTATAGTAATTATACACTTGAAAATTTTAGAATATCTGTGATACTTAGTTTATGGTAGTTTTATTATTTGTTCATATTTGATTCCTTTAGTTTTTACACATCTAGGTTTATACGGAAATATATACGATAACTGATTTCATATTTGTTAAGAATTTGTTCCTTTAGTTTTTACACATCTGGATTAACTGATTTTATATCTCTTCTTTAATTTCTACACATCTAGTTTTAAGGAAATATAACCGATTTTACATTTGTTGATAAGTTTTGACCGGTCGGGTTGAGTCGATAACGCGAACTGAACTCATGTAGCTGGACTGAAAATCTATGTTTGTGTTTATTCGCAAATTGTATTTGTGTAGGTGTTTAGCCGAAATGGATATTTGTGTATCATATTGTGATACAGGGTGCCTGGCCAAATTTCTACAACTCGGCCCTACCTGACAATACGTTCGCCCTCGAATGCGGTTGCCACTTTTTCATATTGTCTGCAGAAGTTGTCGTTGTCCGGGGCCCTTCGCAATTTCCCACCCGTTCAACTTTATATCGATCGTGACTCAGTTTTTTGACTACTTTGTACGGCCCTAGAAACTTTGGACGTAACTTCATGCCTACGCCAAATTGTGTCCGCTTTATTGCCACCAAATCATTTTCTTTATACTGTGCTCCTGGCTGCCTATTCTTGTTGAAAGTGTTTCTATTTTCTTCTTGCACTTTTTCAATACTCTTTTTAGCTTTATCTCTTAAAATTTCTCTCTCTTTATAAAAGCTGCTAACTGCTTCTTTGTATAATATTTCCTTCAATTTCAAATCGTCTTTAATCCGCATTTCACATCCGGTAAGTAGTCTAAATGGAGAAATTGCAGTACTACGATTAGGTGAGTTGTTTATATACTGTTGAGTTTGGCCTACATACTTGTACCACTGTCCTGGATGCTCATGCGATAGTTTCGCCAGCATAGGTACTACAAGCCGATGCATGCGTCCTACTTGGCCATTTCCCCTAGGGACACCAGTCGTAATTAACAGGTGCTGTATGCTATCGCTTTCTCAAAATTATGTGACGTAAACGCTGCTCCCCTGTCCGTTATAATTTTACGTGGATTCCCAAATACCGTCGCTTGCTTCGATAACCTGTCTAAAACTGCGTCTGACCCAGTATCTTTTCTGGGGTAAAGCCACACAAATTTCGAAAATGCGTCTACAACCACTAGAATATAACTATATTGTGTGCCTGTAACCGTCATGGGTCCTACATGGTCAATATGATATGTTTCCAGCGGATGGTCTCCGTATAATTAAACTCCCGAAGGAACATGGCCTACCTAGCCACTCGCGTTGGTACGTCTTTCTTTTTAAGAGTCATTGCAAAAGCGTTGCAATCTGTCACTATTCTAAATGGTAAACCTAAGACGTAAACTCTCCACTTCTTAAGAGCTTCTACTATGGCGAGTACCTCAAGCTCATAAGAGTGGTAGTTTTTTTCCGATGGGTTAGTCTTCCGGCTCATGTAGATTACCGGGTGAAACTGTTGATCTTCTGGATCTTTCTGCAAAAGCAAAACACCGTAGCCATATTTGGATGCATCTGTGTGAATTTCCGTAACGGCTTTTGGGTCATACAGCTTCAATACCGGAGATTGTACAAGAGCCTCCTTCAGTTGCTGAAAAGCGACGGTTTGTTCATTTCCCCATTTAAAATCTTTGTTTTTCCGAAGCAAGTCAGTCAGAGGTTTCGCTATTATTGCATAGTTTTTAATGAATGTACGAAAATAGGATGTTAAACCCACAAACCTCTGAACTGCCTTCTGATCTTTCGGGATCTTGAATGTTTCTACTGCTCTCGTTTTTTCTAAACATGGGCGTACCGTATTTTTTTCTATTATGTAACCCAATAAATCTACTTTCCGCTTTAGGAAACTGCATTTTTTCCACTTTATGCGTAGTCCTGCGTTTGCTGCTACTTTTAAAACCTTTGCTAACTTGAAAATTCCCTCTTTTTCATTTGCGGATGGAATGATCTAGTCATAAATATACGTAACAATAGTATCTTCATTGATCAGTTCCCTAAATATCGTGTTTATGTATCTGCAGAAAACTGCGGGAGAATTCGATATTCCGTTAGGTACATACGAAAATTCGAATTGACCCTTATCTGCCACGAACGCCGTATATTTCCGCGAAGCTTTTTCGACGGGTATATGGAAAAATCCATTTTCTAAATCCAGTGTTGTAATCACCTTATACCCCCGCAGTCTCTCAACTACCTCGTTCATCAACACCATGGGAAAATTGTCACGTACGATTTTCTCATTTAGCTTCCGGTAGTCACAGCAAAGACGTTTAGTTCCGTCCTTTTTGCCTACCAACACAATCGGAGAAGTGTATTCTGAGTTACTCGCAGTAATTATACCTTCTTCCAACCACGTCTTTATCTGTGTTTCTATGACTTTCTGGTCCTCGTAAGACGTTCGCCTAGGGCGTTGATAAACTGGCGTATCATCTGTTAGGACGATCTTCATTTCAACTGGTGATTCGATACATTTCGATGGTACATACTGACTAATCAACCCGGCAATAGCGGCCGAATCACCTTTACTGAGGTGAGTTAGGTCGCATTGTGAACTTTTCACTTCGTCAGCACATAGACATAATTCTGGAAATTCTACCTTCAAGTCTTTTATGCTACTGTCAGAATTCCCGTCCTCATTTCCTCCTTATGTTTGTACATAAGCACGTCACCATCTTTTCTGATCATTATGTCGACCTTATTTAATATTGAACGTCCTAAGATAGCTGGATAATCCATGTCTCCATCTTTAATGATATGGAAGATTATATCCAGCTCCAACTCGTCTACCAGTGTCTTTGCCTTAAAGCAACCTGAGGTGCATATTTCTCGATGGCCTATTCTTTCTAGTCTCCGCTTATCGCTGCTTATTTTTATATGAGAATCTAACTGACTTACCGTTGATTGCCTTATTAAGCATAACCCACACCCCATATCAAGCAAAACTGGGAAAATAGTGCTATCAATTCTTACTTTTTTAAACTTTAAATCCCTATCTCCTCTCGAAGGTATCCATTCAATCTCTTTCACCGTATTTGAATTGGATTTTTCTGATTTTACTTTAACGCTCGCTTCCGGACATTGATAGGATTTGTGTCCTACCTTGTCACATCTAAAGCATTCTACTTGCTGCGCTTTAGTTGCACACATGGGATGCATCGCCGCACTTAAAACATTTTTTGTCACCTGCCCATGACTTAGTCTTATCATTTTTCGACTTAAACTCTACTTTGGTGGTTGTTGACTTCATTGAAATTTTGTCATACATTTTTATTTGTTCCTTAAGCTCTCTGATACTTTTGGCTTGGTACAAGACGGTCTTATTGGACCTAGTGTCCGGAATCCCTGCCACAAAGTAATCTAAGAGACTTGCCTCATCTAAACTAATCTTTTTTCCAATTTCCATTAATGCATACAGAAATTCTAAATACGTCTCATTCGATTTCTTGTGCCTGTTTCCCAATAGTTTGTGCACCTCCGCCGAACTTAAACTAACTCCAAACTCTTCAATAAAAGCTGTTTTCAATTTACTCCAGTCTTTCAGATCCACTTGACTTCTAACCAACGACCTCGCTGCTCCTCTGAGTAGCTGCTTAGAGGAAATCAACTTGTGGACCTCAGTCCAACCTACAGTTTCTGCACTCTCCTCGAATGTTCAACCCACTAGTTAACATCGAAATCATCTGTTCCGTTAAATAAAACCAAGCTGTCTTGTATATCCCTAAAAGTGAAATGGGGACTTGCGACTGGCCTAGGACCGGCGACAACTTCGTCCGTGACTGACTCAAAATAATTTTCTTCTTGCTCTTCTTCTTTAAGCAACCCGTAATGGTTGAGAAGCCTATATCGCAGATCTTTCTTCAGTCCATCTACAGATAAGTCTAGTTCCCTAAGTTTTTCCTTTAATAGTGCTACTGTCCTATCCAATATTTCTTGAGCCTGCATTTCGAAGTTTTGTTAAAAATGCGTATGTAAAAATATCAAATTAAATTTTCCCTAAGCACTTATTTCAGCTTTTGTAAATAACTTTTTTTTTCATATTTATTGACTCCTATAAAATTTACCTCCCGTTTTTATTTTCAACAAAAATTACGCGGACAAGAAATTTATTGATTTTTATGAAATATACATCTTACTTTTAAGTAATTCAATGCAAATTAACCGCGTGATAAATTTATTGAAATTTATTTAACTTTTTATAATTAAAATAAATTTCGCGAGCAAAATAAATGTAGGTAATACATATTTCTAATCTAATTATCTATTTTCTGCATCTGGGTATTTCGCCTTCCGTGATCACTGCTTCTGCTGATTGCTGCCGCTTTTTGTTCTGCTACACTCGATGCTTTTCAAGTTGTATATATTTATTGATTTTCTTTTTCAATTTTTACATTTGAAATGTGCTTTATACTGTCTCTTTTATACGCACTCAGGCACCTTGTTCTTTGCGTACCATTTATATATTTACGTCTACCTTCCTTCTGCTTATAAGCAGAGTCAACATATGTAAATTTACATATAAGTCACAGCTCTTCGGCGTATGTACACACACGTATTTTCTTATTGGAAAGGAATAACACTTATTTTCTGCGCATGCGCCTACAGTCCTTTATTTGACTATTTGCGCACAAAAAAATACAAACCGACTCTTTGTACTTGGTCTCTTTTACGCTTTTACATTAGTATATGTTCACTACCAACTGCACTCACTATTTGTTTCATGCACACATTGGTATATTGCAACACTCATTTAATTCCATTTTCCTCTCATTTTACGAATAGTGAAGGATGACCATATACGCTAAGTACATATGTATGTACAAAAGTCACCCTGATTTGGTTTCAAACATTTAACGTTTTTCTTATTGAGAGTACATATGTATATGCGTACAGCTACTGGCGCTTTTATGTGCTAAGCTTATAACACACAACACAATTTTGGTACGCTTTTATATATGTATCAACGACGCACAGCCTACTTATGTGGCTTTCTAGAAACTTCTATATGCCAAGCTCGCTACGCAGCAACACAATTTTGTACACTTGTATGTATATCTGTATCAACGACGCACAGCCTATTTATGTGACTTTCTAGAAACTTCTATATGCCAAGCTCACTTCGAAGCAACACAATTTTGTACACTTGTATGTATATCTGAATCAACGACGCGCAGCCTACATATGTGACTTTATAGAAACTTCTATGGCGTTCTTTGTACAGTTCGATCAAAAATAGCACTTTAGGCAAATTTTTTACCCACGAAAATGGTACACCTCACCACAGTTTACAACTATTTTTCGTTTTTCTGTGGGTTTTCACCTTTTTTTCATTATTATTTTGTTAAAAATTGTTCTTCATTAATAACTTTAGCACCATTTAACGTGCTCTAACTTTTTCGGGTTTTCAATCGGTCGAGCCCCCAATTTGTAGGTTTTCATCAATAAAACGCACTTTTGGTGTATTATATAATTCAATTTAATTCAGATTTTAAATTATAGTAATTATACACTTGAAAATTTTAGAAAATCTGTGATACTTAGTTTATGGTAGTTTTAATATTTGTTCATATTTGATTCCTTTAGTTTTTACACATCTAGGTTTTTACGGAAATATATACGATAACTGATTTCACATTTGTTTCTTTAGTTTTTACACATCTAGTTTTAACTGATTTTATATCTCTTCTTTAATTTGTACACAGCTAGTTTTAAGGAAATATAACCGATTTTACATTTGTTGATAAGTTGTGACCGGTCGGGTTGAGTCGATAACGCGAACACTATAGCATATATCCTCCATATAACCGATTTTTCAGAAAAAGAGGATTTTTGTCATATCTTACTCAATTTAACAGATTGAATCTTCAAACTTCACCATATAATTTCGTATATTGCACATATTGTTGCGTGAAAAAATTGATGAGATCGGTCGTATATATAGTATATATCCCCCACAATCGATTGTTCAGATAAGAAAATTTGCGCAATTTCTTCCTCATTTTAACAGCTAGAAGCTTAAAATTTCACCAAATGCTTACGTGTATAGCATATATTGTTGTATATATAGTATATATCTCATACAACCGATTGTTCAGATAAGAAACTTTGTGCAATTTCTGCCCCATTTTAACAGCTAGAAGCTTCAAATTTCACGAAATGCTTCCGTATATAGCATATATTGTTGTCTGAAAAAATCATAGAGATCGGTGGTATATATATAATATACCCCATATAAACTGTCATTTTTGTCCCTTTTTTACGGCTAGAAGCTTCAAAATTCATCAAATTTCATCAAATAGTTACGTTTACGTCATATATTGTTTAAATACGTGATTCGTAGTTATAGTTTTTACACGCAGACCACAAAAACCTGAAACTTTGCATCCTCACACAAAGTACCTACCGATTTTTATACCTTTCATGAAAATGAAATGGTATATTAATGTCGTCACGAAACCCAAAATTGTAAGTCCTTAAAGGAAAATAGATAGACCCACCATTAAGTATACCGAAATAATCAGGATGAAGAGCTGAGTTGTTTTAGCCATGTCCGTCTGTCTGTTTTTATGCAAACTAGTTCCTCAATTTTTGAGATATCTTGATAAAATTTGGTGAGCGGGTGTATTTGGGTGTCCGATTAGACATTTGCCGGAACCGGCCGGATCGGATCACTATAGCATATATCCTCCATACAACCGATTTTTCAGAAAAAGAGGGCTTTTATCATAGCTTACTCAATTTAACAGATTGAAGCTTCAAACTTCACCATATAATTTCGTATATTGCACATATTGTTGCCTGAAAAAATTGATGAGATCCGTCGTATATATAGTATATATCCCCCACAACCGACTGTTCAGTTAAGAAACTTTTCGTAATTACTGCCCTACTTTAAGAGCTAGAGGCTTCAAATTTCAACGAATGCTTACGTATATAGCATATATTGTTGTCTGAAAAAATCATAGAGATCGGTGGTATATATATTATATACTTCATATAAACTGTCATTTTTGCCCCTTTTTTACGGCTAGAAGCTTCAAATTTCATCAAATAGTTTCTTTTACGTCATATATTTTTGAAATACGTGATTCGTAGTCATAGTTTTTACATGCAGACCACAAAAAAAGTGAAGCTTTGCATCCTCACACAAAATACCAACCTATTTTTATACCTTACATCAAAATGAAATGGTATATTAATTTCGTCACGAAACCCAAAATTGTAAGTCCTTAAAGGAAAATAGATAGACCCACCATTAAGTATACCGAAATAATCAGGATGAAGAGCTGAGTTGATTTAGCCATGTCCGTCTGTCCGTTTGCTCGTCTGTCTGTTTGTATGCAAACTAGTCCCTCAATTTTTGAGGTATCTTGATAAAATTTCGTGAGCGGGTGTATTTGGGTGTCCGATTAGACATTTGTCGGAACCGGCCGGATCGGACCACTATAGCATATATCGTCCATACAACCAATTTTCAGAAAAAGAGGATTTTTGTCATATTTTACTAAATTTAACAGATTGAAGCTTCAAACTTCACCATATAATTTCGTATATTGCACATATTGTTCCTGAAAAAATTGATGAGATCGGTCGTATATATAGTATATATCCCACACAACCGATTGTTCTGTCCTATTTTAAGAGCTAGAGGCTTAAAATTTCAACGAATGCTTTCGTATATAGTATGTATTGTTGTGTCAAAAAATCACAGAGATCGGTGATATATATGATGGTATATATATATATATATATATAGCATATATATATTTTTTTTGCGATTTCGGCCCCATTTTAACAGCTAGAAGCTTCAAAATTTACCAAATGCTTACGTGTATAGCATATATTGATGTCTGAAAAAATCATTGAGATCGGTGGTATACATAGCATATATCTCATACAACAGAGAGATCAAAGAAGAAACTTTGCGCAATTTCTGCCCCGTTTTAACAGCTAGAAGCTTCAATTTCACCAAATGCTTACGTATATAGCATATATTGTTGTCTGAAAAAATCATAGAGATCGGTGGTATATATATTATATACTTCATATAAACTGTCATTTTTGCCCCTTTTTACGGCTAGAAGCTTCAAAATTCATCAAATTTCATCAAATAGTTACGTTTACGTCATATATTTTTGAAATATGTGATTCGTAGTCATAGTTTTTACATGCAGACCACAAAAAACCTGAAACTTTGCATCCTCACACAAAGTACCTACCTGTTTTTATACCTTTCATGAAAATGAAATGGTATATTAATTTCTTCACCAAACCCAAAATTGTAAGTCCCTAAAGGAAAATAGATAGACCCACCATTAAGTATGCCGAAATAATCAGGATGAAGAGCTGAGTTGATTTAGACATGTCCGCCTGTCCGTCTGTTCGTCTGTCTGTTTGTATGCAAACTAGGCCCTCAATTTTTGAGATATCTTGATAAAATTTTGTGAGCGGGTGTATTTGGGTGTCCGATTAGACATTTGTTGGAACCGGCCGTATCGGACCACTATAGCATATATCCTCCATACAACCGATTTTTAGAAAAAGACGATTTTTGTCATATTTTACTCAATTTATCAGATTGAAGCTTCAAACTTCACCATATAATTTCGTATATTGTACAATTTGTTGCCTGAAAAAATTGATGAGATCGGTCGTATATATAGAATATATCCTCCACAATAGATTGTTCAGATAAGAAACTTTTCGTAATTACTGACCTATTTTAAGAGCTAGAGGCTTCAAATTTCAACGAATGCTTTCGTAAATAGCATATTTTGTTGTCTGAAAAAGTCATAAAGATCGGTGGTATATATAGTATATATATGGTGGTATATATAGTATATATATATATATATTGTTGCGGGGGAATGTGGCACCCGTGTTGTAGGGCGCGATCGCACGCAAATAAAAGAAATAAAAAAAGAAGAATTAATACCGAGTAATCACAATTTATTTATAAAATATAAAGAAAGGAATTAGCGACGAGCTACATTATGTGTTCATAAAAATGCAACTCTGACAAACTTCTTGTTCATCAGGAAAGCTAATTATTTCACAATATAAATAGCAATTCCGATTTAATATGCAGTTGTGCAGAACGAAATTAATGGAAATACAAAATGCACTTGACACATTCAAATTTATCAAAGTGATTATATGCAATCTTACTGCAAGTGCAAGTACTTCAAATATAAGAAATTTACACTTGGCAATTCAAAGCGTACAATTATAATTTTATTAATTCAAATGCGCAAGGATAAGCGCAATTATGATGCGGAAAAGCTATATATATCAATTAAATCGACAATTCACTATGCACTTGGAAAATTCACATTTATGAAAATTATTAATTTGCAAATATTAATTACAATGAAAATCTTACTTACTTACTTAATTGGCGCTTAACCGTCTAAACGGTTATGGCCGTCCAACAAGGCGCGCCAGTCGCTCCTTCGCTCCGCCAACCGGCGCCAATTGGTCACACCAAGGGAGTTTAAATCGTTTTCCACCTGGTCCTTCCAACGGAGTGGGGGCCGCCCTCTACCTCTGCTTCCATAGGCGGGTTCCGATAGAAAAACTTTCTTGGCCGGAGCATCATCTTTCATTCGCATAACATGGCCTAGCCAGCGCAGCCGCTGCGTTTTAATTCGCTGGACTATGTTGATGTCTGCGCATAGCTCGTACAGCTCATCATTAAATCTTCTTCGGTACTCGCCATCGCCAACGCGTAGTAAAAAATGGAAAATGTGGAAAATGGTTGGTTTATATTACTCACCTGTGGCTAGCTACTGGCTCGTGAACGTTCCAAAATAGAAGAAAGAGTCAAGACCGCGAAAGGTTCCGCAGCACCTGCCGGTAGCTAACTTTCGTTGAGTTTTTCCCCTTCAAAATTAGCTCTCGGCTGGTGTTAGCCGCTACCGGTATTAATAATAAAATAACCAATGCGCGTTAGGGTTGTTCGAAATATTTAGGCTGGTGGCCTAAACATGCCGGCCACTTACGGAGAACAAGTTGACGCGATGAGTGCGCCAGCAACCTTCCCAAGGCAGGATAAACTAGTAAATTAAAAATATGATATGTAGGTATGGTTGTATCGTAAGTACGATCTCCGGCGGACATCCGTGCTCGCAGTAATGCAGCCTCGCTGAACTTATGATGAAAGAGAAAAACGTTAATGGTCATGAACGTGGTGTTGCTTTGTTTTTAATGCACCTGGTTTATTGGATGTACTTTTTTTTCTCTCTCTAACCATAATGGTGGCGTACACGTCGGCCCCGAGTGTTAAGAGAACCGGCGCAGAGCGATAGAACGTCGGGTCTGCGAGTCTCATAAACTGGAATGGTGCGGCGAACGAGGAGTCAATCGTCGCGGTTGGGTTGAGACCGTTGCCTGAGTCGTGATGCGATTTGTTACCCCATATTTCCCGCGCAACACTAGTGTGCACTTCGTAGTTCTGGCCGTATTAAGCCGTTCGAGTTGGATGTCGTTGGCCAGATGCGCATCTATCACGGACGTCGGCGCGCAGGGATCAATGAGTGCGCGCACCAGATGGAGGCGCCCCCTGCCTCTATTCGTATGATCGCTGTAGGAGCGATAGCAATAATTGCTCGGGTGATCGTCATCGCGTCGTGGGTTTCCCGTAAGCGCCCTGTCCTGAAGCCGGTGGGGTGCGCCTGATGTGGAACGACAGTGGGTGGTACCCTCTTTGCATGGTTGACACGGGGCCGCTCTGCCAGTGGAGCGTCTGGTCGAGCGGAACGGACGCGGTTCCGCGCCGCCCCGGCGCCCACTGGCATTGCGGTGCGATGGGCGGAAAGGACGTGTCTCCGCGCCATCGCCGTGTTCCATGTGTCTCTGATTGCTTGTCTGGTCCTGGATTGCCTTCTGCTTGTCATGCTGAAGCAGTGGTCGGAAGGATTGTGCTTCTCCACTGGCCATTGGGGCGATGGCTAAGGCCATCTTCCATCTCCTTCTCCTCCTATTCGACCTGTTGGGGCCATGATCGTGTGTCCTCGGTGAAGTTGATCGATAGCACCTCGTCGGCGCTTTCGTCGTCGTCGCGCTCTTCGCAAGGGATCGGGTGTGGCCGTGCTTGCTCGTCCTCCATGTGAAGCGTAGTGTGGTGTGGTTCACGGCAACGGTGACAACGGTCGCTGCTAGGGCATATCTCTAACCGATGGAACGGCGATAGGCAATTGGGGCAGTGCCGGTGTATAAGGACGGCCCGGAGGCGTTCTTCTGCCGACATTCCCCTGTACAGCGGGCATAGTCGTATGCCATGATACTTCTGGCAAAACCGGCAGGAGACGGTGAAGGAGTCAACGCGTTGCTCCGTCTTGTTGCGTTTGACCGAGAAACCCGTCATTCTTTGTTTTGCATTCTAAGGGGGTTGGGTGGCGTATGGGCAGAGAAATGGAGCTTAATTGGCTGAGCTTGTGGTTGGCGTACTCGGGATAAAGGGTTTATTCGGGATAAATAATCTGGTTAAGTTATTCTGCCGATATAATGACGTGTAGTGGTTGAACCCACTGTTAGGTTTAGTAAACTTTGATTGACATACGCCTAAAATTATCTTTAGGTTTGAAAATAGTTCCCTCAGAATGAAAATTCTGATATTGAAAGCCACCAATAGTAAAATTAAGAATTATTAAATATAGATTTAGGACAAACTATATTTTTTGGTGTTTGCGTAAGGCAGGCAATACGCGATAATATACTGTATATCACGGTAAAACTTACCCGCGCCCGTGCAAATGTGGCTATGAATGTAACCTATGACCCCAAAATGACTAGTCAAATGACGTGGAATGACGAGAGCTGGTGGATGAGATTGTCCCTTAAGCGACGTCGTGCAGATAAAATGTGCGACGGATGCAAAGAGGCGTTTATTCGCTGGCTGGGAACACTCTTTGTGTTAATTTGGGCCATGTTGTGAGAATCACAAATTGTGGTGTGTTTGTTGATTTCAACACAACCCTGGCGGGAATAGCCTACATTATCGAGTGTGGCAATTTGTGGAGCTGTCAGCTGATAACTTTTCCACTCATTGGAGTGAGACAGCTGTGCGGTGCTGCCAATTTGGCAGCGTAATGAGACATAATGGTCATGTCATGCAATTATTTAGGGACAGTTCGCGTCTGAGTGACGCGACATAAAATGTATAGTCTTTTCTAAAAAGTTTAATTTCTCCCTTGATTGTAGTATCCAAAGCATATATGACACTACTTTATTCTTGCTTGGATTTCAAGCTGAAAGGACTGACGAAACTTTATCGGACTTCAATACACACAAACAATTTCTATCATGAAAGCGAGAACACTATTGAGTGTAACATGTTTTTGTTTATGTTTTACATTTTTAATTTTGCACTAACCTTTTTAACAAGGAGAACAATGCGAATAAACCGCGAAAATTATTTCGGTCTCGAGTGGCTCACCCTTTTTTTTCTCACAAGGAAGTTGATTTCGATTGGGTTTTTGTGCACCAAATTGTCAAACTAAAACAAAATTTTCATTTGTCGGGAAAAAGGTAAAGTTGTTTGGGTACTGATACTCGGGTTTGTTGGATCCCGCGGATCCCACTTGTGATCCCATGGGGTCGCGCGAAATGTGTTTAGGGCGTAAGAAAAGACAAAAGGAAATGTCATCGAGTGGCAACCTTGATTCGTTCATTCAAAATGTCATTCATTCATGGAAATGAGTATAGAGACATTTTGAATGAATTTTCACTATGAAGAAAACTTGTGCTGGGTAAGTATACTAGTATCGTTCCCGTTTTATAATTTTGCAAAAATTATTCAATCTCTTTTTCTTTTTATTTATTCTTTATTTTCAGGTACCCTGCTACAACTTGGGTGGTTTGCTAGCACCACCTGAGTGAAAAAATCGATTTCTAGAGGATGGTAAATACCAAATGGTATGAATTCGCCATGCCACTACTACAACGCACTGCAGAGTTGGGGGAATCAAATTCGTTGTTAATAATTGAGCCGCGAGGTTCTGGAAAGACTACACTAATAAATGCAGTGCTTGCTGGCCTTGTGGCTTTGTCCGATTTTCAACAAAATACAATTCTGGTGCACTTGAATGGCAACCTGCATACAGACGATAAGTTGGCATCGAAATCAATTACTGTACAAATGCAATTAGAAAATGCTGCAAATGGTACAGATTTTGGTTCGTTCGCTGAAAATTTAGCTTTTCTTTTGGCATGTTTAAAATCGGGAGATAAACGCTCAAAAAGCGTTATATTCATATTGGAAGAGTTTGATCTCTTTTGTGCGCACCACAATCAAACATTGCTATACAATTTGTTCGACGTGTCACAATCAGCACAAGCGCCAATATGTGTAATAGGAGCAACTTGCCGCCTAGATGTTATTGAGCTACTGGTAAAACGTGTCAAATCTAGATTTTCTCATAGACAAATCTTGGATCTTTTCGAATTGTTATTAAGCTTACCACATGAAAAAAAGTTGAAGCAAATAGCGGAGCGTGCATCTCATTTAAAAATGTTTAATTCGACTGAGGTAACAATTCACCGCCAACATTTTAATCCATCCAAATATAATTTTAATAGAAAATATGTCGACTCATGGAATAATCACATAGCCGGTTTAATTGATGATGACGATTCGGTAGCTGTTTCCTCTTTGCGTACTTTATACGAAATGGACAAGAGCGAATCATTTTTAAAAATTTTCTTATTTCGCTTAGTGGCTCAGTTGGATCCGGATACGCAGCCACATATCACATCAGAGCAGATTGTGGTGTTGTGGATTGTGGACAGTGGTTGCTTCCTACACAATTGATTCAAGAGCTGAGCTACTCTGTGGCTTGTCCTTACTCGAAACATGTATTATTATTGCTATAAAACACCATTCCGAAATTTATGATCGTGACCCTCTCAATTTTGAAATTGTGTTTGCAAGATTTGCTAAGTTTGCAAAGGTCTCACCCACTATGCAAGGTATTGAACGTGCTGTCTCGCTGAAGGCGTCCGAAAGTTTGCGTCACATGGTAGTAATACAACCGATTTCTAGCGTAGTTGGTAAAGTACTAAAAGATTTCGAAATGCATCGTCTAGCGCTAACTTACGGACAAATAAATGATGCAATACATAAATATCAAACGCTGCCAACTGAGGTATCACAATGGGCGCAAAGTTCCATAATTTAAGTAAAGCATAAACTATGATTTAAATTATTTATTTAAATTAAGAACTATGCATTGACATTAAGTAAGTTTGAATAAGATATTCTGCATTTCCATTGAACTACTTCTATAAAGTGGGCGAATTCTTGGGCGGCAGCAAGCAACATGAAATAGATTCTGCCATTTGGGCTGCAGAACAAACACAAGAAAAACCATTTGGTTTCGGCAGGTGGTATTGGGTACGGACTTATGCGGCTTACCGAACCATCTCAAGAAAACCTTGGTCGCGTAAAGGCAACTGGTAATTCAACACATCTTAGTAACGCAGAACATAAAAAAACTGCAATTTATGCGACATATGCGTGCGGCAGCTAGTGGCGAAACACCACCAATTTATATGCAGAAAGAGAAAAATAAGTTGGCATATTTCTTTCCAAGTGAAATAAATTTCGAGCGTTTACGAGCCTAAATCAAATTTATTAATAATTGTGGATTACGAGTACAATACCAATAAAAATGTCGACGAGAGAAACCCAAATAGGTGTTAATACAAACTTGCAAAAGCAAGATCTGAATAACTTGGATATCGAAAATTTGACCCCATTATCGCCAGAGGTCATTTCGCGTCAGGCCACAACCAATATTGGTACGATTGGATATGTACGCTTTAAAAATGAAGTGGAAAGAAACATCACTATCAAGCTCGGCCAAGCTAAAGAGCAATACGAAGAAATAACAAAATTTGTGCAGGTCACGGTAGCTGAAGGGGCACCAATTATACCAATTTCAGCTCAGCTAAAATACAATATCGATGTATTGTGTGAATATATTACAAAAAGGATTCCGGTGCCACAACGTGTTTCAAAGCGCCTCCATTAATCGTTATACGTTAATTCGACGTAAACAAGCCCGGATGTGAGGTGAACGATTTAAAAGGTGGCGTAGCAGGGGGTTCCATTTTATGAGGTGTTCTCAAGGTTGGACAAGAAATTGCAGTGCGCCCTGGTGTGGTCACAAAGGATAGTGAAGGCAATATTACTTGTAGACCAATTTTTTTTCGCGTATCGTCTCATTGTGTGCTGAGCAAAATGAGTTACAATATGCAGTGCCCAGTGGTTTGATTGGTGTCGGTACGAAAATAGATCCGACATTATGTCGTGCTGACCGTCTTGTTGGGCAGGTGCTGGGTGCCGTTGGTAATTTGCCTCATATTTACATTGAATTGGAAGTTTCATACTACCTCTTGTGACGATTATTGGGTGCACGAGTTGAGAAATTGCAAAGAAGTGACATCTTATTAGTAAATATTGATTCGTTGACAATCCTGGCCGATAAACGTTCTTATTTACCAGGTGGTGCAGAATGGGTTAAAACCAGTGAGTCTTTAGTCTTAATCTTGATCTAATGTACCTATCGTGTATATCTTATTTTAAACTTTACTCTTTACAGACACAAGGGAATGTTACAAAATGCACTGGAATCTGTTAAAAATGGTTTGAATGTAATGGTCAGCCTTTCTACCATTTCCGCGCGACACCAACAAGCGCAACCTGCAATCAAGGCCACCCAGATGGCTCGTTGGCTGATCGTATGCGTGCCGTTCTAAATTCGCCGGCAGTCGATAGTAAATAGTACAATTAGGTGAGTTATATTCGAATAACTTGAAGTATGGGGCAAATAGGTGGGAACTCATTAGCTTTTAACGATGCGGGATTTGAACCAACGATTTTTCGCTTGCAAATCCGATTGTGCTTTTCACTAGGTTTCAACGTCGCTACCATCGTTAAATTTAAAACAGATGGCTTCAAAAATAATGACGTCAACGAACTTCTTTTACATATAACAATATTGTCTTCACTTCCATTTTAACTCCTCATCGGTAAATTAATAACTCGTATTTCTATACAAATTTTCCTTCCGATAGACGGTAATTCCGCAGAAGTTCTAGTGATGCCGATACAGTTTGCGGCTTCAACCCTATATGGAAGCAAAAGATACAAGAGAAACGCCCAAAACCGTTGTAAATCAGAAGGTTGACCAGCAGATTTTAAAAACATAAGGGAGTTCCGAGGGCTGGGACATCTCTAAACATCTTGAATAACGGTTGTGGGTTTTTGTAGATTAGGGCATGTGTAGACATGGTCTGGGCCACAATAGCTTATCATAGATTAAGGAATATCGATAAAGTATCTTTACTGAATACCGAATTCGTTTTAGCTATTGATTAAAAAATATAACGATGTCTAATTAAAAAAAAAAAAAATGTGAATTCCACTATTCCTAGTCATTTGCTCGCTTACGAAAAATCAGTTCTATATTAGTGATGACAGACTTGTTTTTATTAGTTGATAATAATAGCAAAGAAAACACAATATTAAAGATCGTCATTGCTTTACAATTGTTCGCGGACTTTAGTTCAAGAATAGCACTCGTTTATCAATTATTTAAAAAATCAACAATGGAACGTGAGTTTATTAGTCGCATGGCTTGAGAGCACTTTGTTGTCATACTCCTTCCTACACGGGTAATGTATCTCTGTATCAAAAAAGAAACAATATTAATAACAAAGAGATATATTATAATGAGTGCTCATGGAAAACATGTAACACTATTTCTTCACCTTTAAATTTTTGGAAGCAAAAGACCAGTATGTGCCTATCCTTGGTGGGGTAATTGTGTGCTGGGGCAGATATTGGATCTGCGGTAAGGTTCTGTTGGCCTCGTTCGGGGTGAACGAGGGCTGAGTTATACGGGTTGTTGGCCTCGTTCGGGGTGAACGAGAGCTGGGTTGCGCGGTTTGTTATAACGGGTGGGAGTTACAAGTCTCCCTCACTCTCACTGGAGGGCGGTAGTAGGACCAATTTCGTGATTGGTCTGGTGGTTTGTCCCCTTGCCGTATCCAGTTCGACGACTCGAACTCGGTTATCGGGGCCATAGTGGAGGTTGGCTATCCGACCTAGTCTCCATTCGTTGGGGGCAGATTATACTCCTTAATGACGAATAGGCCCCTCTGATTGTGGATGCTTCCACTTAACGCGCTTCTGCAGTTCAGTGAGATACTCCGTTTTCCACCCTTTGCAGAAGGTTTGATGTAGCGCCTTGAGTTTTTCCTATCGATTGACGAGTGATGCGCGATTCTCGCTGACGTCAATCTCGGGTGGCGCTAGTAGATGGCCCCCGACTAGGAAGTGCCCGGGGGTAAGTGGCTCCAGGTTGGACGGGTCATTTGACGATGGGCTTAGGGGTCGGGAGTTGAGACAGGATTCAATCCTACACAGAAGGGTGCTAAACTCCTCTAGAGTAAATGTATTATCCGATACGATCTTTTTGAAATGAGTTTTGAAACTCTTGACTCCCGCTTCCCACAGCCCGCCCATATGAGGAGCAGCTGCTGGTATGAAATGCCATGTCAGGGTTTGGTGGGCGTATTTAGAAAGGGTTTGGTCGCGCGCATCAACGAGGAATACCTTGAACTCTGCGCAGAGAGCCCTCGACGCACCGACAAAGTTCGTCCCGTTGTCGGAATAGAGGTTTTTCGGGCATCCTCGCCTAGCGACAAACCGGCTAAATGCTTCGAGAAACGCGGCGGTGCTGAAGTCGCTAGTCGCCTGTAAGTGGATCGCATTAGTCGCAAAGCAGACGAATAGGCAGACGTAATCTTTAGACATGCGGCATCCTCGTCCGCTCTAAGACTTGATATCAAACGGTCCGGCAAAATCCACCCCGGTATTGGTAAATGCCCGAGAAAAGGTAGTATGTTCCGCAGGAAGAATTCCCATGAGTTGCGTCGGGGAACGTTTGCGGAATAGCGTACAGGCCTTGCAGTTGGTAATGATGGATCGGATCATGTTTTTGATCCGAGGTATCCAATACTGCGTGCGTAGGAGCCGCAGCATTAGTTGGTTTCCGCCATGTATGGAAATGGTGTGGACAAACAGGACTAGGAGACGGGTGAGTCGGCAGGCGTAAGGGAGGATTATCGGGTGACGCTCGTCGACGGGTACGTCCCTAGATGCTTTGAGGCGACCCCCCACCCGAAGGACATTATATTCGTCGATAAAGGGGTCTAGAGAGAGAATCTCGCTTTTGGTCGCGATGGGTTTCCTAGTTATCAGAGAGCTTATTTCTTCGGCATAGTGGTTGGTTTGGGATATCCTGACGAGGAGGCTAGTCGTAACCTTGATTTCGTCAGGCGAAATCTGGCGCGACTCTGTTTTAAAGGACGTTTTAATTTTTGGATGAGTTCTATTCAAGAATCTTATAATGTAGGAGATTACCCGCAACGCTCTTGATAGATCGGAAAACCGATCAAGAATATCCTCGCTATTGTTGATGGTCGTTGCTGCATGCACTTGTACTCGTTTTTCTTCGATGTCTGTGTGGTACTCCTGTTCGCCTTGAGATGGCCATTTCGCTTTGCCTTCTTGCAGCCAAGAAGGTCCCTGCCACCACAAAGAGTTCTCGACTAGGTCCGTGGCTGGAAGTCCTCTGCTGGCTAAGTCCGCTGGATTTGATGCGGACTCAACATGATGCCATGCTTTCGTTCCTACCTTTTCCACACGATTTTTGTCCCCTGTGAGCTACAAATGTTGACCAGGAACAAGGGGGTTTTCGAATCCATGCTAGGACGATGGTCGAATCTGTCCATATGTGAATGTTAAATGTGCCTAAGTTCAGGTTCTCCATCACAGCTTCCAAAGTCTCAGCCAGCAAGACGGCACCGCATAACTCCAATCGTGGTAATGAAATTGTTTTCACTGGTGCCACCCTTGTTTTTGCCATAAGTAGACTAACGCAGATCCTATCGTTGATCTTAGCTCGCGCGTAAACCGTAGCCGCGTAGGCCTTTTCGGACGCGTCACAGAAGCCGTGAGTTTCTATATCGTTGGTTGGGGTGAAGTGCACCCACCGAGGTATACGAATCTGGTTAATGGCGGGGTACTCCTGCATAAAGGTTTTCCACCGATCTGAAGTGAGTGAGGATACCTGTTCATCCCAATCCGTCCCCTCCAGCCAAATGATCTGCATTAATATCTTGGCTACGATGATAACTGGGGCGAGCCAGCCTAAAGGGCCGAAGAGCTTGGCGATAGCAGATAGGATCGCTCTCTTTGTCAAGATGTCATGGTTTTCGATTGGTAAAAGTAGTCGGAATGCGGGTTCCAACGGATGCCTAGGGTTTTACCATGCTCGCGTCCTCGAACTCCAGAAAGTCTTCCGTAAGCCTGTGAGGTTTCGGTATTCTCTGTAGTATTCTACTACAATTAGAGGTCCATTTTCGCAGAGGGAATCCTGCTGACTTTAATGCAGCTGTGATTTCATCGCGAGCAGTGATTGCTGCCTCGATGCTATGCCCCCCTGCAAGGACGTCATCGACGTACATACTGTTTCGCAAGATGTGCGCCGCGATTGCCAGCGATGCTTCGACGTCATCTGCAAGTTGATGTAGGGTTCTGATCGCTAGGTAGGGGCACAGTTGACCCCAAAGGTTACCGTGTTCAGCTCATACACGCTGACAGGGTCCTCTGCTCTGAGGCGAAAAACTATTCGTTGGTATTGAGTTTGATTTTCCTTTACCCAGATTTGCCTGTACATCTTCTCAATGTCGCTGTTAAAAACGTACTTAAAAAATCTCCATCGGAGGAGTAGTATCGTTAAATCGGCTTGAAGTACTGGGCCTGTGTGTAGAACATCGTTTAGGCTTGTGCCATTGGATGTCGGGCACGACGCGTTGAATACGCAGTGATGAATGTGAAAAAAACTAAAAAAAATTCACTGACTGTCTGCCTTTAGCGGTTTCGAATAACCCTTACCACTGGTGGGGGGAGTTACCCGATCGTCAAAAGGCGATTGGTGTGTTTAAACACACGAAATCTAACCATTTCACTTGCTTTGCCTTTCTTGTGACTATCACGGAATGCACTTTCCGTACCTAAAATCACGTAAATAGGAAAAAAAAATGTTTGTGCAACCAAGCAACCACGTACCTTGTGTTTTTAGTTGATCGATGTGTTGATGTGAAGTGATGATAATGTGTTTTCGATGTGATGCGAATGGACTGTATGAGTGATAGCAAAGTTACGATGATGTGCTAAATGGACTGTATGCGATAATAATGGACTGTGGAAGATGAATGTGATGTTATGATGATGATATGATGTGTATGACTGTAAGATGTGATGCTAATGGGGGTGATATAGTATTGTGATCCTAATGGACTGTATGTATATGTGTGCTGATGAGTTGGTATACTTTGCTCGCTCGTTGTTTCTTCGCTGGTTTTTGTATATGTTGATAATAACCTCCTTAAATTTTGTTTAATATATCCAAGGATGAAAATTGGCAAACATTTTTAAAAGAGTTGCTGTTTTCTCCAACTTAAATTTTCTCCGCACGAATGGACCAAATGTTGCGGGGGGAATATGGAACCCGTGTCGTAGGTCGCGATCGTACGCAAATAAAAGAAATAAAAAGAGAAGAATTAAAAAAAAAATAAACATATGTAAGCCGTGATAACCTCCGAAGAGATCTAAGGCCGAGCTTCTCTTCCAATTTGCGTCGTGCTCCTCTTGATTTTCCCTACAAATTGGCCGGACGGGACCTACATGTTTTATGCTGACTCCGAACGGCATCTGCAAGGCAGACGAGATTTCACTGAGAGCTTTTCATGGCAAAAATACACCCGGAGTGCTTGCCAAACACTGCCGAGGGGCGACCCCGCTTAGAAAAATTTTCTTCTAATTGAAAAACCTTATTTCTAAAATTTTAATGTTGCTTTGCCCGGGGTGCGAACCCAGGGCATACGGTGTGATTGGCGGAGCGCGCTACCATCACACCACGGTGGCCGCCGAAAAAGAAGAATTAATACCGAGTAATCACAATTTATTTATAAAATATAAAGAAAGGAATTAGCGACGAGCTACAATATGTGTTTATAAAAATGCAACTCTCACAAACTTCCTGTTCATCAGGAAAGCTAATTATTTCACAATATAAATAGCAATTCCGATTTAATATGCAGTAGTGCAGAACGAAATTAATGGAAATACAAAATGCACTTGACACATTCAAATTTATCAAAGTGATTACTTGCAATCTTACTGCAAGTGCAAGTAGTTAAGATATAAGAAATTTACACTTAGCAATTCAAAGCGTACAATTATAATTTTATTAATTCAAATGCGCACGGATGAGCGCAATTATGATGCGGAAAAGCTATATATATCAATTAAATCGACAATTCACTGTACACTTGGAAAATTCACATTTATGAAAATTATTAATTTGCAAATATTAATTACAATGAAAATCGCAGTTAGTAAAAAATGGAAAATGTGGGAAATGGTTGGTTTATATTACTCACCTGGGGCTAGCTGCTGGCTCGTGAACGTTGCAAAATAGAAGAAAGAGTCAAGACCGCGAAAAGGTCATAGAGATCGGTTGTATATATAGTATATATCTCATACAACCGATTCTTCAGATAAGAAAGTTTTCGCAATTTCTACCCCATTTTAACAGCTATAAGCTTCAAATTTCACCGATTGCTTACGTATATACTATATATTGTTGTGTCAAAAAGTCATAGAGATCGGTGATATATATAATATATATATGATGGTATATATAGTATATATATATAGTATATATATTTTTTTTTTGTTATTTCGGCCCCATTTTAACAGCTAGAAGCTTCAAATTTCACCAAATGCTTACGTGTATAGCATATATTGATGTCTGAAAAAATCATTGAGATCGGTGGTATATATATAATATACCCCATATAAACTGTAATTTTTGCCCCTTTTTTACGGCTAGAAGCTTCAAAATTCATCAAATTTCATCAAATAGTTACGTTTACGTCATATATTGTTGAAATACGTGATTCGTAGTCATAGTTTTTACACGCAGACCACAAAAAACCTGAAACTTTGCATCCTCACACAAAGTACCTACCTTTTTTTTTATACCTTTCATGAAAATGAAATGGTATATTAATTTCGTCACGAAACCCAAAATTGTAAGTCCTTAAAGGAAAATAGATAAACCCACCATTAAGTATACCGAAATAATCAGGATGAAGAGCTGAGTTGTTTTAGCCATGTCCGTCTGTCCGTCTGTCTGTTTGTATGTAAACTAGTCCCTCAATTTTTGAGATATCTTGATAAAATTTGGTGAGCGGGTGTATTTGGGTGTCCGATTAGACATTTGCCGGAACCGGCCGGATCGGATCACTATAGCATATACCCTCCATACAACCGATTTTTCAGAAAAAGAGGACTTTTATCATATCTTACTCAATTTAACAGATTGAAGCTTCAAACTTCACCATATAATTTCGTATATTGCACATATTGTTGCCTGAGATCGGTTGTATATATAATATATATCCCCCCCAAAACCGATTGTTCAGATAAGAAACTTTTCGTAATTACTGCCCTACTTTAAGAGCTAGAGGCTTCAAATTTCAACGAATGCTTACGTATATAGCATATATTGTTGTCTGAAAAAATCATAAAGTTCGGTGGTATATATAGTATATATATGGTGGTATATATAGTATATATATATATATTTTCGCAATTTTAGCCCCATTTTAACAGCTAGAAGCTTCAAATTTCACGGAATGCTTACATATATAGCATATATTGTTGTCTAAAAAAATCATAGAGATCGGTTGTATATATAGTATATATCTCATACAACCGATTTTTCAGATAAGAAACTTTTCGCAATTTCTACCCCATTTTAACAGCTATAAGCTTCAAATTTCACCGATTGCTTACGTATATAGTATATATTGTTGTGTCAAAAAATCATAGAGATCGGTGATATATGTATATAATATATATATGATGGTATATATAGTATATATATATATATTTTTTTTTTTTGCGATTTTGGCCCCATTTTAACAGCTAGAAGCTTCAAATTTCACCAAAGGCTTACGCGTATAGCATATATTGATATCTTATAAAATCATTGAGATCGGTGGTATACATAGTATATATCTCATACAACCGATTGTTTAGATAAGAAACTTTGCGCAATTTCTACCCGTTTTAACAGCTAGGAGCTTCAAATTTCACCAAAAGCTTACGTATATAGCATATATTGTTGTCTGAAAAAATCATCGGTGGTATATATATTATATACTTCATATAAACTGTCATTTTTTCCCCTTTTTTACGGCTAGAAGCTTCAAATTTCATCAAATAGTTTCGTTTACGTCATATATTTTTGAAATACGTGATTCGTAGTCATAGTTTTTACATGCATACCACAAAAAACGTGAAGCTTTGCATCCTCACACAAAGTACCTACCTATTTTTATACCTTACATGAAAATGAAATGGTATATTAATTTCGTCACGAAACCAAAAAATGCAAGTCCTTAAATGAAAATAGATAGACCCACCATTAAATATACCGAAATAATCAGGATGAAGAGCTGAGTTGATTTAGCCATGTCCGTCTGTCTGTTTGTATGCAAACTAGTCACTAAATTTTTGAGATATCTTGATAAAATTTTGTGAGTGGGTGTATTTGCGTGTCCGATTAGACATTTGTCGGAACCAGCCGGATCGGACCACTATAGCATATATCCTCCATACAACCGATTTTTCAGGAAAAGAGGATTTTTGTCATATCTTACTCAATTTAACAGATTGAAGCTTCAAAGTTCACCATATAATTTCGTATATTGCACATATTGTTGCCTGAAAGAATTGATGAGATCGGTCGTATATATAGTATTATCCCCCACAACTGATTGTTCAGATAAGAAACTTTTCGTAATTACTGCCCTTTTTTAAGAGATAGAGGCTTCAAATTTCAACGAATGCTTACGCATATAGCATATATTGTTGTCTGAAAAAATCATAAAGATCGGTGGTATATATATTATATATATGGTTGTAAATATAGTATAGATATATATATATATTTTCGCAATTTTAGCCCCATTTTAACAGCTAGAAGCTTCAAATTTTACCGAATGGTTACATACATAGCATATATTGTTGTGTGAAAAAATCATAGCGATCGGTTGTATATATAGTATATATCTCATACAACCGATTGTTCAGATAAGAAACTTTTCGCAATTTCTACGTTCTAACAGCTATAAGCTACAAATTTCACCGATTGCTTACGTATATAGTATATATTGTTGTGTCAAAAAATCATAGAGATCGGTGATATATATAATATATATGGTATATATGATGGTATATATAGTATATATATATTTTTTTTTTGCGATTTCGGCCCCATATATATATCTCATACAACCGATTGTTCAGATAAGAAACTTTGCGCAATTTCTGCCCCATTTTAACAGCTAGAAGCTTCAAATTTCACCAAATGCTTACGTGTATAGCATATATTGTTGTCTGAAAAAATCATTGAGATCGGTGGTATATATAGCATATATCTCATACAACCTATTGTTCCGATAAGAAACTTTGCGCAATTTCTGCCCCATTTTAACAGCTAGAAGCTTCAAATTTCACAAAATGCTTACGTATATAGCAAATATTGTTGTCTGAAAAAATCATAGAGATCGGTGGTATATATATTATATAATCCATATAAACTATAATTGTTGCCCCTTTTTTACGGCTAGAAGCTTCAAAATTCATCAAGTTGTTACGTTTACGTCATATATTGTTGAAATACGTCATTTTTAGTCATAGATTTTACACGCAGACCACAAAAAAACTGAAACCTTGCATCCTCACACAGATTAACTACCTGTTTTTTATTTTATATTTATCTTAAAAATCGTTTAGGTATGTATATCTGTTCACTATATATTTCTTATCTTATACATCCGATTATTCGGAGATTACGAACGGGATAAGATTATTGTTCAGCCCCATTCATGAAAGGTATGAAGTCTTCGGCACAGCCAAAGACACTCCCGTTCTTACTTGTTTATTTTATATTTATCTTAAAAATCGTTTAGATATGTTCAAATTTCACCAAATGCTTACGTGTATAGCATATATTGTTATCTGAAAAAATCATAGAGACCGGTGGTATATATAGAATATATCTCATACAACCGATTGTTCAGATAAGAAACATTGCGCAATTTTTTTCCCATTTTAACAGCTAGAAGCTTCAAATTTCACCAAATGCTTACGTGTATAGCATATATTGTTGTCTGAAAAAATCATTGAGATCGGTGATATATATAGCATATATCTCATACAACCGATTGTTCAGATAAGAAACTTTGCGCAATTTCTGCCCCATTTTAACAGCTAGAAGCTTAAAATTTCACAAAATGCTTACGTAAATATTGTTGTCTAAAAAAATCATAGAGATCGGTGGTATATATATTATATAACCCATATAAACTATAATTGTTGCCCCTTTTTTACGGCTAGAAGCTTCAAAATTCATCAAATTTCATCAAATAGTTACGTTTACGTCATATATTGTTGAAATACGTGATTCGTAGTCATAGTTTTAACACGCAGACCACAAAAACCTGAAACTTTGCATCCTCACACAAAGTACCTACCTGTTTTTATACTTTTCATGAAAATGAAATGGTATATTAATATCGTCACGAAACCCAAAATTGTAATTCCTTAAAGGAAAATAGATAGACCCACCATTAAGTATACCGAAATAATAAGGATGAAGTACTGAGTTGATTTAGCCATGTCCGTCTGTCTGTTTGTATGCAAACTAGTCACTCAATTTTTGAGATATCTTGATAAAATTTTGTGAGTGGGTGAATTTGCGTGTCCGATTAGACATTTGTCGAAACCAGCCGGATCGGACCACTATAGCATACATCCTCCATACAACCGATTTTTCAGGAAAAGAGGATTTTTGTCATATCTTACTCAATTTAACAGATTGAAGCTTCAAACTTCACCATATAATTTCGTATATTGCACATATTGTTGCCTGAAAAAATTGATGAGATCGGTCGAATATATAGTATATATCCCCCACTCCCGATTGTTCAGATAAGAAACTTTTCGTAATTACTGCCCTATTTTAAGAGATAGAGGCTTAAAATTTCATCGAATAATTACGCATATAGCATATATTGTTGTCTGAAAAAATCATAAAGATCGGTGGTATACATAGTATAAATATGGTTGTATATATAGTATATATATATATATTTTCGCAATTTTAGCCCCATTTTAACAGCTAGAAGCTTCAACTTTTACCGAATGGTTACATATATAGCATATATTGTCGTGTGAAAAAATCATAGCGATCGGTTGTATATATAGTATATATCTCATACAACCGATTGTTCAGATAAGAAACTTTTCGCAATTTCTACGCCATTCTAACAGCTATAAGCTACAAATTTCACCAATTGCTTACGTATATAGTATATATTGTTGTTTCAAAAAATCATGGAGATCGGTGATATATATAATATATATATGATGGTATATATAGTATATATATATTTTTTTTGCGATTTCGGCCCCATTTTAACAGCTAGAAACTTAAAATTTCACCAAATGCTTACGTATATAGCATATATTGTTGTCTGAAAAAATCATAGAAATCGGTGGTATATTTATTATATACTTAATATAAACTGTCATTTTTGCCCCTTCTTTACGGCTTCAAAATTCATCAAACTTCATCAAATAGTTACGTTTACGTCATATATTTTTGAAATACGTGATTTGTAGTCATAGTTTTTACACGCAGACTACAAAAAAACTGAAACCTTGCTTCCTCACACAAATTACCTACCTGTTTTTTATTTTATATTTATCATAAAAATCGTTTAGGTATGTAGATCTGTTCACTATATATTTCTTATCTTATACATCCGATTATGCGGAGATTACGAACGGGATAAAATTATTGTTCAGCGCCATTCATGAAAGGTATGAATTCTTCGGCACAGCCGAAGACAGTCCCGTTCTTACTTGTTTATTTTATATTTATCTTAAATATCGTTTAGATATGTTCAAATTTCACCAAATGCTTACGTGTATAGCATATATTGTTATCTGAAAAAATCATAGAGACCGGTGGTATATATAGAATATATCTCATACAACCGATTGTTCAGATAAGAAACATTGCGCAATTGTTTTCCATTCTAACAGCTAGAAGCTTCAAATTTCACCAAATGCTTACGTGTATAGCATATATTGTTGTCTGAAAAAATCATTGAGATCGGTGGTATATATAGCATATATCTCATACAACCTATTGTTCCGATAAGAAACTTTGCGCAATTTCTGCCCCATTTTAACAGCTAGAAGCTTCAAATTTCACAAAATGCTTACGTATATAGCAAATATTGTTGTCTGAAAAAATCATAGAGATCGGTGGTATATATATTATATAATCCATATAAACTATAATTGTTGCCCCTTTTTTACGGCTAGAAGCTTCAAAATTCATCAAGTAGTTACGTTTACGTCATATATTGTTGAAATACGTGATTTTTAGTCATAGATTTTACACGCAGACCACAAAAAAACTGAAACCTTGCATCCTCACACAGATTACCTACCTGTTTTTTATTTTATATTTATCTTAAAAATCGTTTAGGTATGTATATCTGTTCACTATATATGTCTTATCTTATACATCCGATTATTCGAAGATTACGAACGGGATAAGATTATTGTTCAGCCCCATTCATGAAAGGTATGAAGTCTTCGGCACAGCCAAAGACACTCCCGTTCTTACTTGTTTATTTTATATTTATCTTAAAAATCGTTTAGATATGTTCAAATTTCACCAAATGCTTACGTGTATAGCATATATTGTTATCTGAAAAAATCATAGAGACCGGTGGTATATATAGAATATATCTCATACAACCGATTGTTCAGATAAGAAACATTGCGCAATTTTTTTCCCATTTTAACAGCTAGAAGCTTCAAATTTCACCAAATGCTTACGTGTATAGCATATATTGTTGTCTGAAAAAATCATTGAGATCGGTGATATATATAGCATATATCTCATACAACCGATTGTTCAGATAAGAAACTTTGCGCAATTTCTGCCCCATTTTAACAGCTAGAAGCTTAAAATTTCACAAAATGCTTACGTAAATATTGTTGTCTAAAAAAATCATAGAGATCGGTGGTATATATATTATATAACCCATATAAACTATAATTGTTGCCCCTTTTTTACGGCTAGAAGCTTCAAAATTCATCAAATTTCATCAAATAGTTACGTTTACGTCATATATTGTTGAAATACGTGATTCGTAGTCATAGTTTTAACACGCAGACCACAAAAACCTGAAACTTTGCATCCTCACACAAAGTACCTACCTGTTTTTATACTTTTCATGAAAATGAAATGGTATATTAATATCGTCACGAAACCCAAA
Organism: Eurosta solidaginis; assembly: GCF_040869045.1. Classification (NCBI taxonomy): domain Eukaryota; kingdom Metazoa; phylum Arthropoda; class Insecta; order Diptera; family Tephritidae; genus Eurosta; species Eurosta solidaginis. The sequence continues at coordinate 68,722,399 of NC_090324.1, read as the reverse complement.
ATTGTAATTCCTTAAAGGAAAATAGATAGACCCACCATTAAGTATACCGAAATAATAAGGATGAAGTACTGAGTTGATTTAGCCATGTCCGTCTGTCTGTTTGTATGCAAACTAGTCACTCAATTTTTGAGATATCTTGATAAAATTTTGTGAGTGGGTGAATTTGCGTGTCCGATTAGACATTTGTCGAAATAAGCCGGATCGGACCACTATAGCATACATCCTCCATACAACCGATTTTTCAGGAAAAGAGGATTTTTGTCATATCTTACTCAATTTAACAGATTGAAGCTTCAAACTTCACCATATAATTTCGTATATTGCACATATTGTTGCCTGAAAAAATTGATGAGATCGGTCGTATATATAGTATATATCCCCCACTCCCGATTGTTCAGATAAGAAACTTTTCGTAATTACTGGCCTATTTTAAGAGATAGAGGCTTAAAATTTCATCGAATAATTACGCATATAGCATATATTGTTGTCTGAAAAAATCATAAAGATCGGTGGTATACATAGTATATATATGGTTGTATATATAGTATATATATATATATTTTCGCAATTTTAGCCCCATTTTAACAGCTAGAAGCTTCAAATTTTACCGAATGGTTACATATATAGCATATATTGTCGTGTGAAAAAATCATAGCGATCGGTTGTATATATAGTATATATCTCATACAACCGATTGTTCAGATAAGAAACTTTTCGCAATTTCTACGCCATTCTAACAGCTATAAGCTACAAATTTCACCAATTGCTTACGTATATAGTATATATTGTTGTGTCAAAAAATCATGGAGATCGGTGATATATCTAATATATATATGATGGTATATATAGTATATATATATTTTTTTTGCGATTTCGGCCCCATTTTAACAGCTAGAAACTTAAAATTTCACCAAATGCTTACGTATATAGCATATATTGTTGTCTGAAAAAATCATAGAAATCGGTGGTATATTTATTATATACTTAATATAAACTGTCATTTTTGCCCCTTCTTTACGGCTTCAAAATTCATCAAACTTCATCAAATAGTTACGTTTACGTCATATATTTTTGAAATACGTGATTTGTAGTCATAGTTTTTACACGCAGACTACAAAAAAACTGAAACCTTGCTTCCTCACACAAATTACCTACCTGTTTTTTATTTTATATTTATCATAAAAATCGTTTAGGTATGTAGATCTGTTCACTATATATTTCTTATCTTATACATCCGATTATGCGGAGATTACGAACGGGATAAAATTATTGTTCAGCCCCATTCATGAAAGGTATGAATTCTTCGGCACAGCCGAAGACAGTCCCGTTCTTACTTGTTTATTTTATATTTATCTTAAATATCGTTTAGATATGTTCAAATTTCACCAAATGCTTACGTGTATAGCATATATTGTTATCTGAAAAAATCATAGAGACCGGTGGTATATATAGAATATATCTCATACAACCGATTGTTCAGATAAGAAACATTGCGCAATTTTTTTCCCATTTTAACAGCTAGAAGCTTCAAATTTCACCAAATGCTTACGTGTATAGCATATATTGTTGTCTGAAAAAATCATTGAGATCGGTGGTATATATAGCATATATCTCATACAACCTATTGTTCCGATAAGAAACTTTGCGCAATTTCTGCCCCATTTTAACAGCTAGAAGCTTCAAATTTCACAAAATGCTTACGTATATAGCAAATATTGTTGTCTGAAAAAATCATAGAGATCGGTGGTATATATATTATATAATCCATATAAACTATAATTGTTGCCCCTTTTTTACGGCTAGAAGCTTCAAAATTCATCAAGTAGTTACGTTTACGTCATATATTGTTGAAATACGTGATTTTTAGTCATAGATTTTACACGCAGACCACAAAAATCTGAAACCTTGCATCCTCACACAGATTACCTACCTGTTTTTTATTTTATATTTATCTTAAAAATCGTTTAGGTATGTATATCTGTTCACTATATATTTCTTATCTTATACATCCGATTATTCGGAGATTACGAACGGGATAAGATTATTGTTCAGCCCCATTCATGAAAGGTATGAAGTCTTCGGCACAGCCAAAGACACTCCCGTTCTTACTTGTTTATTTTATATTTATCTTAAAAATCGTTTAGATATGTTCAAATTTCACCAAATGCTTACGTGTATAGCATATATTGTTATCTGAAAAAATCATAGAGACCGGTGGTATATATAGAATATATCTCATACAACCGATTGTTCAGATAAGAAACATTGCGCAATTTTTTTCCCATTTTAACAGCTAGAAGCTTCAAATTTCACCAAATGCTTACGTGTATAGCATATATTGTTGTCTGAAAAAATCATTGAGATCGGTGATATATATAGCATATATCTCATACAACCGATTGTTCAGATAAGAAACTTTGAGCAATTTCTGCCCCATTTTAACAGCTAGAAGCTTAAAATTTCACAAAATGCTTACGTAAATATTGTTGTCTAAAAAAATCATAGAGATCGGTGGTATATATATTATATAACCCATATAAACTATAATTGTTGCCCCTTTTTTACGGCTAGAAGCTTCAAAATTCATCAAATTTCATCAAATAGTTACGTTTACGTCATATATTGTTGAAATACGTGATTCGTAGTCATAGTTTTAACACGCAGACCACAAAAACCTGAAACTTTGCATCCTCACACAAAGTACCTACCTGTTTTTATACTTTTCATGAAAATGAAATGGTATATTAATATCGTCACGAAACCCAAAATTGTAATCCCTTAAAGGAAAATAGATAGACCCACCATTAAGTATACCGAAATAATAAGGATGAAGTACTGAGTTGATTTAGCCATGTCCGTCTGTCTGTTTGTATGCAAACTAGTCACTCAATTTTTGAGATATCTTAATAAAATTTTGTGAGTGGGTGAATTTGCGTGTCCGATTAGACATTTGTCGAAACCAGCCGGATCGGACCACTATAGCATACATCCTCCATACAACCGATTTTTCAGGAAAAGAGGATTTTTGTCATATCTTACTCAATTTAACAGATTGAAGCTTCAAACTTCACCATATAATTTCGTATATTGCACATATTGTTGCCTGAAAAAATTGATGAGATCGGTCGTATATATAGTATATATCCCCCACTCCCGATTGTTCAGATAAGAAACTTTTCGTAATTATTGCCCTATTTTAAGAGATAGAGGCTTCAAATTTCATCGAATAATTACGCATATAGCATATATTGTTGTCTGAAAAAATCATAAAGATCGGTGGTATACATAGTATATATATGGTTGTATATATAGTATATATATATATATTTTCGCAATTTTAGCCCCATTTTAACAGCTAGAAGCTTCAAATTTTACCGAATGGTTACATATATAGCATATATTGTCGTGTGAAAAAATCATAGCGATCGGTTGTATATATAGTATATATCTCATACAACCGATTGTTCAGATAAGAAACTTTTCGCAATTTCTACGCCATTCTAACAGCTATAAGCTACAAATTTCACCAATTGCTTACGTATATAGTATATATTGTTGTTTCAAAAAATCATGGAGATCGGTGATATATATAATATATATATGATGGTATATATAGTATATATATTTTTTTTTTGCGATTTCGGCCCCATTTTAACAGCTAGAAACTTAAAATTTCACCAAATGCTTACGTATATAGCATATATTGTTGTCTGAAAAAATCATAGAAATCGGTGGTATATTTATTATATACTTAATATAAACTGTCATTTTTGCCCCTTCTTTACGGCTAGTAGCTTCAAAATTCATCAAACTTCATCAAATAGTTACGTTTACGCCATATATTTTTGAAATACGTGATTTGTAGTCATAGTTTTTACACGCAGACTACAAAAAAACTGAAACCTTGCTTCCTCACACAAATTACCTACCTGTTTTTTATTTTATATTTATCATAAAAATCGTTTAGGTATGTAGATCTGTTCACTATATATTTCTTATCTTATACATCCGATTATGCGGAGATTACGAACGGGATAAAATTATTGTTCAGCCCCATTCATGAAAGGTATGAATTCTTCGGCACAGCCGAAGACAGTCCCGTTCTTACTTGTTTATTTTATATTTATCTTAAATATCGTTTAGATATGTTCAAATTTCACCAAATGCTTACGTGTATAGCATATATTGTTATCTGAAAAAATCATAGAGACCGGTGGTATATATAGAATATATCTCATACAACCGATTGTTCAGATAAGAAACATTGCGCAATTTTTTTCCATTCTAACAGCTAGAAGCTTCAAATTTCACCAAATGCTTACGTGTATAGCATATATTGTTGTCTGAAAAAATCATTGAGATCGGTGGTATATATAGCATATATCTCATACAACCTATTGTTCCGATAAGAAACTTTGCGCAATTTCTGCCCCATTTTAACAGCTAGAAGCTTCAAATTTCACAAAATGCTTACGTATATAGCAAATATTGTTGTCTGAAAAAATCATAGAGATCGGTGGTATATATATTATATAATCCATATAAACTATAATTGTTGCCCCTTTTTTACGGCTAGAAGCTTCAAAATTCATCAAGTAGTTACGTTTACGTCATATATTGTTGAAATACGTGATTTTTAGTCATAGATTTTACACGCAGACCACAAAAAAACTGAAACCTTGCATCCTCACACAGATTACCTACCTGTTTTTTATTTTATATTTATCTTAAAAATCGTTTAGGTATGTATATCTGTTCACTATATATTTCTTATCTTATACATCCGATTATTCGGAGATTACGAACGGGATAAGATTATTGTTCAGCCCCATTCATGAAAGGTATGAAGTCTTCGGCACAGCCAAAGACACTCCCGTTCTTACTTGTTTATTTTATATTTATCTTAAAAATCGTTTAGATATGTTCAAATTTCACCAAATGCTTACGTGTATAGCATATATTGTTATCTGAAAAAATCATAATCAATCAGATAAGAAACATTGCGCAATTTTTTTCCCATTTTAACAGCTAGAAGCTTCAAATTTCACCAAATGCTTACGTGTATAGCATATATTGTTGTCTGAAAAAATCATTGAGATCGGTGATATATATAGCATATATCTCATACAACCGATTGTTCAGATAAGAAACTTTGCGCAATTTCTGCCCCATTTTAACAGCTAGAAGCTTAAAATTTCACAAAATGCTTACGTAAATATTGTTGTCTAAAAAAATCATAGAGATCGGTGGTATATATATTATATAACCCATATAAACTATAATTGTTGCCCCTTTTTTACGGCTAGAAGCTTCAAAATTCATCAAATTTCATCAAATGGTTACGTTTACGTCATATATATTTGAAATACGTGATTCGTAGTCATAGTTTTTACACGCAGACCACAAAAACCTGAAACTTTGCATCCTCACAAAAAGTACCTACCTGTTTTTATACTTTTCATGAAAATGAAATGGTATATTAATATCGTCACGAAACCCAAAATTGTAAGCCCTTAAAGGAAAATAGATAGACCCACCATTAAGTATACCGAAATAATAAGGATGAAGTACTGAGTTGATTTAGCCATGCCCGTCTGTCAGTTTGTATGCAAACTAGTCACTCAATTTTTGAGATATCTTGATAAAATTTTGTGAGTGGGTGAATTTGCGTGTCCGATTAGACATTTGTCGAAACCAGCCGGATCGGACCACTATAGCATATATCCTCCATACAACCGATTTTTCAGGAAAAGAGGATTTTTGTCATATCTTACTCAATTTAACAGATTGAAGCTTCAAACTTCACCATATAATTTCGTATATTGCACATATTGTTGCCTGAAAAAATTGATGAGATCGGTCGTATATATAGTATATATCCCCCACAATCGATTGTTCAGATAAGAAACTTTTCGCAATTTCTACCCCATTCTAACAGCTATAAGCTACAAATTTCACCGATTGCTTACGTATATAGTATATATTGTTGTGTCAAAAAAAATAGAGATCGGTGATATATATAATAATTATATGATGGTATATATAGTATATATATATTTTTTTTTGCGATTTCGGCCCCATTTTAACAGCTAGAAGCTTCAAATTTCACCAAATGCTTACGTACATAGCATATATTGTTGTCTGAAAAAATCATAGAAATCGGTGGTATATATAGAATATATCTCATACAACTGATTGTTCAGATAAGAAACATTGCGCATTTTTTTCCCATTTTAACAGCTAGTAGCTTCAAATTTCAACAAATGCTTACGTATATAGCATATATTGTTGTCTGAAAAAATCATTGAGATCGGTGGTATATATATTATATAATTCATATAAACTGTCATTTTTGCCCCTTTTTTACGGCTAGAAGCTTCAAAATTCATCAAATAGTTACGTTTTCGTCATATATTTCACACAAAGTACCTACCTATTTTTATACCTTTCATGAAAATGAAATGGTATATTAATTTCGTCACGAAACCCAAAATCGTAAGTCCTTAAAGGAAAATAGATAGAACCACCATTAATTATGCCGAAATAATCAGGATGAAGAGCTGAGTCGATTTAGCCATGTCCGTCTGTCCGTCTGTCTGTTTGTATGCAAACTAGTCCCTCAATTTTTGACATATCTTGATAAAATTTGGTGAGCGGGTGTATTTGGGTGTCCGATTAGACATTTGTCGCAACCGGCCGGATCCACTATAGCATATATCCTCCATACAACCGATTTTCAGAAAAAAGGATTTTTGTCATATTTTACTCAATTTAACAGATTGAAGCTTCAAGCTTCACCTTATAATTTCGTATGTTGGACATATTGTTGCCTGAAACAATTGATGAGATCGGTCGTATATATAGTATATATCGCCCACAACCGATTGTTCAGATAAGAAACTTTTCGTAATTACTGCCCTATTTTAAGAGCTAGAGGCTTCAAATTTCAACGAATGCTTACGTATATAGTATATATTGTTGTGTCAAAAAATCACGGAGATCGGTGATATATATAATATATATATAATGGTATATATAGTATATATATAGCATATGTATATATTTTTTTGCGATTTCGGCCCCATTTTAACAGCTAGAAGCTTCAAATTTCACCAAATGCTTACGTGTATAGCATATATTGATGTCTGCAAAAATCATTGAGATCGGTGGTATACATAGTATATATCTCATACAACCGATTGATCAAAGAAGAAACTTTGCGCAATTTCTACCCCATTTTAATAGCCATAAGCTTCAAATTTCACCGATTTTTAAAATACTCATTAACACCTTTCATTTGATAACCATATCGTACAAATTAATTCTAGAGTCACCCCTGGTCCACCTTTATGGCGATATCTCGAAAAGGCGTCCACCTATAGAACTAAGGCCCACTCCCTTTTAAAATACTTATTAACACCTTTCGTTTGATACCCATATTGTACAACCGCATTCTAGAGTCATCCCTGGCACACCTTTATGGCGATATCTCGAAAAGGCGTCCACCAATAGAACTAAGGCCCACTCCCTTTTAAAATCCTCATTAACACTTTTCATTTGATACCCATATCGTACAAACAAATTCTAGAGTCATCCCTGGTCCACCTTTATGGCGATATCTCGAAAAGGCGTCCACCCATAGAACTAAGGCCCACCCACTTTTAAAATACTCATTAACACCTTTCATTTGATAACCATATCGTACAAATTAATTCTAGAGTCACCCCTGGTCCACCTTTATGGCGATATCTCGAAAAGGCGTCCACCTATAGAACTAAGGCCCACTCCCTTTTAAAATACTCATTAACACCTTTCGTTTGATACCCATATTGTACACCGCATTCTAGAATCCCTTATGGTGCAACAAAATAAAAATAAAATAATTGAAGCCACGCCCAGTTTTTATACACAGTCGACCGTCTGTCCTTCCGCTCGGCCGTTAACACGATAACTTGAGCAAAAATCGATATATCTTCACTAAACTCAGTTCACGTACTTATCTGAACTCACTTTGTATTGGTATAAAAAATGGCCGAAATCCGACTATGACCACGCCCACTTTTTCGATATCAAAAATTACCAAAAACGATAAAAATGCCATAATTCTATACCAAATATCCCTGGTCCACCTTTATGGCGATATCTCGAAAAGGCGTCCACCTATAGAACTAAGGCCCACTCCCTTTTAAAATACTCATTAACACCTTTCATTTGATACCCATATCGTACAAACAAATTCTAGAGTCATCCCTGGTCCACCTTTATGGCGATATCTCGAAAAGGCGTCCACCCATAGAACTAAGGCCCACCCACTTTTAAAATACTCATTAACACCTTTCATTTGATAACCATATCGTACAAACAAATTCTAGAGTCATCCCTGGTCCACCTTTATGGCGATATCTCGAAAAGGCGTCCACCCATAGAACTAAGGCCTACCCACTTTTAAAATACTCATTAACACCTTTCATTTGATACCCATATCGTACAAACAAATTCTAGAGTCACACCTGGCCCATCTTTATGGCGATATCTCGAAAAGGCGTCCATCTATAGAACTTAGGCCCAAGCCCTTTTAAAATACTCATTAATACCTTTCATTTGATACCCATATCGTACAAAATAAATTCTAGAGTCACCCCTGGTCCACCTTTATGGCGATATCTCGAAAAGGCGTCCACCTAAAGAACTTAGGCCCCCTCCCTTTTAAAATTATCATTAACACATTTCATTTAATACCCATATCATACAAACAAATTCTAGAGTCAGGCCTGGTCCACCTTTATGGCGATATCCCTAAATGGCGTCCATTTATAGAGCTATGGCCCACTTCCCCTTAAAATACTCTTTAATACCTTCGATTAGATACACATGTCATTCAAACACATTCTAGGGTTACCCTAGGTTTTTTTTACAACATGGTGATTTTCCCTTACTTTGTCTCCACAGCTCTCAACTGAGTATGTAATGTTCGGTTACACCAGAACTTAGCCTTCCTTACTTGTTTATTTTATATTTATCTTAAAAATCGTTAGGTATGTAGATCTGTTCACTATATATTTCTTATCTTATACATCCGATTATTCGGAGATTACGAACGGGATAAAATTATTGTTCAGCCCCATTCATGAAAGGTATGAAGTCTTCGGCACAGCCGAAGACAGTCCGTTCTTACTTGTTTATTTTATATTTATCTTAATAATCGTTTAGATATGTTCAAATTTCACCAAATGCTTACGTGTATAGCACATATTGTTGTCTGAAAAAATCATAGAGACCGGTGGTATATATAGTATATAACTCATACAACCTATTGTTCAGATAAGAAACTTTGCGCAATTTCTTCCCCATTTTAACAGCTAGAAGATTCAAGTTTCACCAAATGCTTACGTGTATAGTATATATTGTTGTCTGAAAAATCATTGAGATCGGTTATATATATAGTATATATCTCATACAACCGATTGCTCAGATAAGAAACTTTGCGCAATTTCTGCCCCATTTTAACAGCTAGAAGCTTCAAATTTCACCAAATGCTTACGTATATAGCATATATTGTTGTATGAAAAAATCATAGAGATCGGTGGTATATATATTATATAACCCATATAAACTATAATTGTTTCCCCTTTTTTACGGCTAGAAGCTTCAAAATTCATCAAATTTCATTAAATAGTTACGTTTACGTCATATATTGTTGAAATACGTGATTCGTAGTCATAGTTTTTACATGCAGACCACAAAAAACCTGAAACTTTACATCCTCACACAAAGTACCTACCTGTTTTTATACCTTTCATGAAAATGAAATGGTATATTAATTTCGTCACCAAACCCAAAATTGTAAGTCCTTAAAGGAAAATAAATAGACCCACCATTAAGTATACCGAAATAATCAGGATGAAGAGCTGAGTTGATTTTGCCATGTCCGTCTGTCCGTCTGTCTGATTTTTCAGAAAAAGAGGATATTTGTCATATCTTACTCAATTTAACAGATTGAACCTTCAAACTTCACCATATAATTTCGTATATTGCACATATTGTTGCCTGAGAAAATTGATGAGATCGGTCGTATATATAGTATATACCCCCCACAACCGATTGTTCGGATAAGAAACTTTTCGTAATTACTGCCCTATTTTAAGAGCTAGAGGCTTCAAATTTCAACGAATGCTTACGTATATAGCATATATTGTTGTCTGAAAAAATCATAAAGATCGGTGGTATATATAGTATATATATGGTGGTATATATAATATATATATATAGGATATATATATATTCGCAATTTTAGCCCCATTTTAACAGCTAGAAGCTTCAAATTTGACCGAATGCTTACGTATATAGCATATATTTTCGTCTGAAAAAATCATAGAGACCGGTTGTATATATAGTATATATCTCATACAACCGATTGTTCAGATAAGAAACTTTTCTAAATTTCTACCCCATTTAAACAGTTATATGCTTCAAATTTCACCGATTTCTTACGTATATAGTATATATTGTTGTGTACCTGTTTTTATACCTTTCATGAAAATGAAATGATATATTAATTTCTACACGAAACCCAAAATTGTAAGTCCTTAAAGGAAAATAGATAGACCCACCATTAAGTATACCGAAATAATCAGGATGAAGAGCTGAGTTGATTTAGCCATGTCCGTCTGTCTGTTTGTATGCAAATTAGTCCCTCAATTTTTCAGATATCTTGATAAAATTTGGTGAGCGGGTGTATTTGGGTGTCCGATTAGATATTTGTCGGAACCGGCCGGATCGGACCACTATAGCATATATCCTCCATACAAACGATTTTTCAGAAGAAGAGGATATTTGTTATATCTTACTCAATTTAACAGATTGAAGCTTCAAACTTCACCATATAATTTCGTATATTGCACATATTGTTGCCTGAGAAAATTGATGAGATCGGTCGTATATATAGTATATACCCCCCGCAACGGATTGTTCAGATAAGAAACTTTTCGTAATTACTTCCCTATTTTAAGAGCTAGAGGCTTCAAATTTCAACGAATGCTTACGTATATAGCATTATTGTTGTCTGAAAAAATCATAAAGATCGGTGGTATATATAGTATATATATGGTGGTATATATAATATATATTTGTAACGAATTTTCTGCAAATCCTCTTATTTGCAATCCTCTGCTAAGTTCGAATCACTAAACTGTTGAATAATTAACTCCAATATTGAATAATGGAAAAATGGCCTTTATTAAAGTACTTCACAATAACACTTATACTTTGCTACTCGCTGGCTTAATAACCAAACTGATTGATAACTCAAATTAAACTCTACTATTGGCCGCCAGATCTCGTGCTTAATCAATAACTCATTGATTGCTCAACTCAAACTGAATTACAGCGCCTCTACATCTGTTGCCTTTTATACCCTTTGGTTTCCTCGTTCGCATTTTTCCAGAATGTACTAGCATTGTCCATGAGCTCTCAAATTTCTCAGCTATAACTACAATTGCACAATTTTATACATCTTTTAGGCGCTTCCAGAATCTACTAGTCCAGTAGCTCTCAAACTTATGCATGTGTTTGCGCATTGACTCTCCGCTGCTCGTATTCGTACATGGTACATATGTGTAGACGCAATTATTTATTCGTTTATGTAGATACATAAAGATTGAATTATTGATGTGAATGTGTGTAGTTTACAGTCTCTCGCGCGCACGTAGGCGTATAAGTAAATGCATCTGTGTGTGACATCTCTCTGGGCTGCCTTATATATGTGTATACTTGATTTGATTATTAACGTAAATACTGCTTGGAATGGCCTTAGCATCGCCTTAGTGATGGTATAGCTTAGTGATGCTAATATCCGTGACAATATATATAGTATATATATATATATATTCCAAATTTTAGCCCCATTTTAACAGCTAGAAGCTTCAAATTTGGCCGAGTGCTTACGTATATAGCATATATTGTTGTCTGAAAAAATCATAGAGATCGGTTGTATATATAGTATATATCTATTTCTACCCCATTTAAACAGTTATATGCTTCAAATTTCACCGATTTCTTACGTATATAGTATATATTGTTGTGTCAAAAAATCATAGAGATCGGTGATATATAATTTATCTCCCGTCTCGTGGGAGATGTAAAAAAAATTAAAGGTGCGGAGGAACTCACTGTCCCCCGATACTTGTGAAATGAAACAAGGAACGATTTCAGATTAACGTCACAACTTCTTTATTCGTGCCACTTGCACGCTAATTAACTACTGCCCTCAACATACGTTGTAACTTACTTAAACAACTTCTTAGCTTCACTAAAATGTTTACATTGCAGTTCCCATGCTTTACCCAGAATTGCTCGCGCGTGTAGACAGGAATTGCTTAGCGTGCGATTCCCATAACTAACGTAAGTTGACCTGATCGATGGTTGCGCGTGTGCCGCGTCATCGACTTTATCTTATTGAACTAAATAAGTCACATGCTTAGCAGCGTGATCGCAGGGTGTGCCGTATTATGGTACCTATGCGTGTAACTCCTCCCCATTTAAAGATCTGCGTCTCGTAGATCAAATGTCGTAAAGCGTGAGGGGGAGAAATTTTGTAAGGAGTGATTGCGACCTTCTGGTGATTATTTAGTACTGACGCTTGTGACTGGCAGGCTAGGATCTGAGCGATAAAATTCAGGTGCAGATTTGCCTTTGGGGATCCTATTTATGCTAATATTTTATGTCCAATGCGTAGGAATTTGAACCGGTGGAAGGTCTAGTTTCTTTGTGTAACATCTCCACAGCGTTCCGGCAATGAGGGCTATTGCGCAAATTGAGATAGCCTTTGTAACGATAGAAAAATTGATTTTTTCATTGACATAGCCTAGAAACTTAACATTTTCCATTGTGATGTCGTGGATGTACTCCAAGTTGACTTTCATGGTATGGTTTTTTTATGTTAGAAAGTACGGCTGGGAGGGCGTGTACGGTAACAGCTTCATTGCTGGAAAATTCCTGATCGCCAATCTTGATTGTCTCGTTGTTGAATTGAATTACGTATGTGCCATTAATAGTATATGTGGCATTGTTGCTCCTTATTATGCCCTGGCAATTTGAAATGAAAATGGTGTTTTCGTTTTAATTTGGATATTCATTTTTTTGCTCTGGTCAAGGAGTTCTTGAAAGTTGGAGGCTTGTGAGCTATTAAAAAAATGTCTGTTGGTCTTTTGTTCGTTACCGAGTGGACTGAATTATTATAGCGATCTACAGCTATGATAGCAAGTTCCTTGGTCCTGAGCGCTTCATTCTCCGCCTTTAGGCATCTAAAAATTTCAAGTAACGTAGACTGAAATCTCTCGATTTGGCCGTTCACCTCACTCCTCTGAGTTGGAGTGCGGTAAAGCTGAATTCCTAGAGACTCTAACAAGCTTTGTATAACAGGGCTAATCAATCCGCGTTCGTTATCAGTGACTAAAATTCTAGGGGTGTTGAAATAGTGCAGAAATTTCACTATTTTTTGCCTAAGGTGCAGGGTTCCTTTGTTTCTGATGTGAAAATGCTTTGCGAATTTAGAAAATTTATCGATGCAACTCAAAAAATGTTCCCCCTGAATTTCGAATATATCTAAGTGAAGGATCTCGCATGGTCGCGATGGGATTGGTGTAGCCTGTAATTCTGGCCTATGGGGGTGCCTGTCGTACTTACTGAGTTTACACGTCTCACAAGCCAGTACATATTTCCTAATTTGACTGCTCATCTTGGGAAAATAGCAACGCTCAAGAAGTTGTTTCCTATTCTCCGTGGCATTACGGTGAGCCCTCCTGTGCTCCTTTGTTATTGCCTCACACACACTATCTGGATTTATTAAGTCCTCCACAAGGGTTTGCGCTATTCGTACCTTATAGTTGGTAAAATGGTCTAAATAAACTCTCTGTAGTAGGCTTAACTGATCTTCCGGTATTTTGATACCATTGTTGACATTTGGGTTTAGTTTTTCTTTCAAAGTGCTAATTAGTTCGTTTTCACTAATCTTTTCTATCCCTACGTAGTGGCGTGAGTGTCCAGGGTGCGGTTCTTAGATTTGAAGTCTGCCCCCGAACACAATTTGGTTTCTGAAAACATTTAGTGGTACTTCCACGAAGGGGATCAGGTCTGTGTTATCCTGTTCTGCGCGATGTACTGTATCAGAATCTGATCCCATGGTTGCATTCTGACTATCGACCTCGGATGTGGGCGGCATTGAATCCGTCGGTTGGTTTACTTGGGTTTTTAGACGAGAAAGGGCATCAGCCACGACGTTAGATTTTCCGGGTTTGTAGATGAGTTCATAATTGTACTCTTCGATCCGGGCTTCAGCTTAGCATTGTAGTTGCGATTGCTGAGGGAGAAAGTTAGTGGTTGGTGGTCGGTAAATATACGTATTTTCTTGGCACCATACAAGTAATTTCGCAGATTGTCTAACGCCCAAACGATGGCGAGCATCTCTTTTTCGTTTGTAGCGTACCCTTCCTCTGTGGTTGTTAAGCTTCTTGATATAAACGAAATTGGCTTGTCTTTACCATCATAGTCCTGCGACAATACCGCGCCAATAGCGCAGTCTGAGGCGTCTGTTGTTAAGTTAAAGGTTTTTTCGAAGTTGGGAAGTGTTAAGACTTCTGAGGTTGTCCACATTTCCTTGAGGTTATCGAATTCCCTAAGGGCGTCCCTATTTAGTGATATTGGCACTTTTTTGGACTGCGTAGCCTTAACTTGTGCGCGTTCGCCTCTTGTGAGGTTAGTGAGCGGTTTCGCAATTTTGGCGTAGTCCCGAATAAATTTCCTATAATAACAAGCTCTTTTTGAGCTCTTTTAGTTTTGAGGGTGGCAACAGATTTCTTATCGAATTTATTTTCTTAGGATCTGGCAGGATTCCTTCGGAGGTTATAATATAACCCAGAAATTCAACGCTTCTTTTTAAAAACTGTATTTTTTTGAGGTTAACTGTGAATCCCGCGTCTAGTAGTCTAAAAAGAATTGTTTCGATGTCCTCCAAATGGGTGGCCTCGTCCTTGCTGAAGATAATTATATCGTCGATATATACAAAATAAATTCGGCCTATAAATTCTTTGACGACATCGTCTATCATTCTTTGGAAGATAGAGGGCGCATTCTTTAGCCCGAAGGGAAGTCGCAGGAATTCATATTTTCCATTCATGGTGGAAAATGCCGTTTTAGGGATGTCACACTTTTTCATTGGGATTTGATGGAATCTTGAGGTTAAGTCCAGTGTGGTAAAATAATTGGCTTCGCCAAGGCTGGCAATAGTCCCGTTGATGTCCGGGATGGGATATGTGTCGGGAATCGTTACGGCGTTTAATCTTTTAAAATCAATGACCATCCGGTATTTCTTTTCTTCATCCGAGCCATATTTATTTGGGACAATCCATAGGGGGGAGTTATAGGGACTCTTTGACGGACGGATGATGCCTTGTGAAAGCAGTTCCTGAATTTGTCTTTCGACCTCTCCAAGCATATTGACGGGGTAGGGATAGCTTTTGGTGCAAATGGGGTTGTCGGTTACTGTTTTTATCTCAGCTTGGAGGTTGGTTTGAATTTCCGTGGATTGGTCGACTGGACCGAATAAAGTTTCGTTCTTTTATAGTATTCCATATAGCTTGCTTTTCGTACGTTCTATGACATAGTTGTCAAGGGGGATGTCTATATTAATGGAGTTAACCTGTTGCGCAGTCTTTCGCTTAAGAGGCAGAAGGATGTCTGGTTTAAGGATGAGGGTATAGAGCTCCCTATCTAACACCGCTTTAATTTCTGAGAGAGTATCATCCCCTATTATCCCGTCAAATGATTCTAGACCGGGAAGGACAAAGAATGTAGTCGGCAGATCCCTACCAACAAACTGAAAAAAGTTTCCTCAGACTTTCTTGTCGATTTTAATTCTTCCCCCCGCCGAGATTACGTGGAATGGTTTTTCCACTGGGGTAGTGTTTAAAGCTACGCGCTCGCTAATGTAATTCTTGTTTGCGCCGGTGTCAACTAAGAACTCTAATATACCCTGACCCTGAGTGACGTACTCTAAATATGGTAAGCCGGACACGAGGCTCCCATTGTAAAATTTAGTTGTCAACTGTTGAATCTTTTTGTTCACTGGAGGCATCTTCTCCCTCCTCTTCGTCTACGGCCACTAGATGAAACAATTTTTGTTTCTTGTTTGTTTGGTTGTTTAAAAATTTTGTTGGAAACTGACTTCTCCTTGGCCCGTCGTGCCTAGATAACCTGGAATTTCCTGTCTGGCGGGTTTGAGAGGATGCACCGGCATCCACTCTTAAAGCCGAGGGGGGGGGGGGGGTCATTGTTGTTGCGCCAGATTTGCGCAGATTATTCCTGGTTTGCCCTAACCTGGCGTATGGGGAGTTGAATCCCCTCTGATTTTTATGTCGGTCTACAAAGCTCCCATTGGAGTGGGTTGCATTATTGTACCTTGAATGGTTCGGGGCTGGATTCTGCGGTGTGCCAGAGTAGTCTGTGCTGCCGCGAGGAAAATATCGCTGTGATGGAGTTTGGTACGAATCGCCGAACATTCGGCCACTTCTGTTTAATGCCTGTGGGGGGCGGTAAATAGCGTTTCGCCGATCCACGTTCATGAACGTGAGGCAAGACGAATATGCCTCAGGTAAGGATTTTGGCTTCTGCATAAGAAGCAAGGTCGGCCGTCAAGTTGCCGTTTAGCCCCCTGATGAAGACATCCAAGGCTCTTCGTCTATGTGCCTCGGCCAATGGCTTCACCGTTTCTGTGTACACATATTTATCAGTGCTTATCGTATTTATCATGTGTGACAATTGCTTGTTTATTTGGGCATAGAATTCGGACAACTTTTGCCGCCCCTGTGTCAAGAGAGTTAGTTGCTGATCAAGGGTTTCGATATCCCTAACGTCCGCATAATGCAAGGAGAGAACCTCCTTGATTTTCTTCCAATCCGAATTTAGAATATTGTGAGACACCAAAGCGGCATCTGCCGCTTCCCTAATCTTGGATCTTATGTGCCTTAAAATTGCCCTATATATTGGCTTTTGCCGAACGGGCTTATAATCACTTAAAACTTGTGCTACACTATGGATCCAGGAGGTATAGTCCTCCCGAGATCCATCAAACACTTGAAGTTCTTTCACGCAATCTGGTAACCTTGCTATTTCTTTGAGATCCTCTTCCGTCTGAGGAGTCACAAGAGGCTCTTCTACTGGTGTTGCCTCGCTATCGAGAGATTGCCGACGAACCTCTTCTCCCCTACTTTCTAGTCTCTCTAGGGTTTGGCTAAGTCCTTGTATGGACTCGTCAGCGTTTGTCGTTTCTACGCTTTTGAGGCGTTCCTCGAATTTCCTCAGCTGAGCGAGGATGGCGTTCACGGCGCCATTCATTTCAGTCAGCCACTTCTTCATTTCCTCGGCGTTCACGATTAGGTATGCTGAAAAGATAAGAACAATCCAATGTCTCATTTGAGGATTCTTGTCGCGTTTAGATTGGAGAATTTTCAATATTCTCCCTATTAGATTGGGGAATTTTCAATTTTCTCTATATTTCTTGCACTTTTCACTGTTAGATTGGAGAATTTTCAATTTTCTCTCTTTCTCTTTCACTTTTCCTGTTAGTTTAGAGAATTTTCAATTTCCTCTATCTTTCTTGCACTTTTCACTGTTAGATTGGAGAATTTTCAATTTTCTCTCTTTTTCGTGCACTTTCCACTTAACACACGCGACGCGAACCCTGTACTCCGAAGCTCGGGCGCCAGTTATCTCCCGTCTCGTGGGAGATGTAAAAAAATTAAAGGTGCGGAGGAACTCACTGTCCTCCGATACTTGTGAATTGAAACAAGGAACGATTTCAGATTAACGTCACAACTTCTTTATTCGTACCACTTGCACGTTAATTAACTACTGCCGTCAACATACGTTGTAACTTACTTAAATAACTTCTTAGCTTAACTAAAATGTTTACATTGCAGTTCCCATGCTTTACCCAGAACTGCTCGCGCGTGTAGACAGGAATTGCTTAGCGTGCGATTCCCATAACTAATGTAAGTTGACCTGATCGATGGTTGCGCGTGTGCCGCGTCAGCTTAGCAGCGTGATCGTAGGGTGTGCCGTATTATGGTACCTATGCGTGTAACTCCTCCCCCTTTAAAGATCTGCGTCTCGTAGATCAAATGTCGTAAAGCGTGAGGGGGAGAAATTTTGTAAGGAGTGATTGCGACCTTCTGGTGATTATTTAGTACTGACGCTTGTGACTGGCAGGCTAGGATCTGAGCGATAAAATTCAGGTGCAGATTTGCCTTTGGGGATCCTATTTATGCTAATATTTTATGTCCAATGCGTAGGAATTTGAACCGGTGGAAGGTCTAGTTTCTTTGTGTAACATCTCCACAGCGTTCCGGCAATGAGGGCTATTGCGCAAATTGAGATAGCTTTTGTAACGATAGAAAAATTGATTTTTTCATTGACATAGCCTAGAAACTTAACATTTTCCATTGTGATGTCGTGGATGTACTCCAAGTTGACTTTCATGGTATGGTTTTTTTATGTTAGAAAGTACGGCTGGGAGGGCGTGTACGGTAACAGCTTCATTGCTGGAAAATTCCTGATCGCCAATCTTGATTGTCTCGTTGTTGAATTGAATTACGTATGTGCCATTAATAGTATATGTGGCATTGTTGCTCCTTATTATGCCCTGGCAATTTGAAATGAAAATGGTGTTTTCGTTTTAATTTGCATATTCATTTTTTTGCTCTGGTCAAGGAGTTCTTGAAAGTTGGAGGCTTGTGAGCGATTAAAAAAATGTCTGTTGGTCTTTTGTTCGTTACCGAGTGGACTGAATTATTATAGCGATCTACAGCTATGATAACAAGTTCCTTGGTCCTGAGCGCTTCATTCTCCGCCTTTAGGCATCTAAAAATTTCAAGTAACGTAGACTGAAATCTCTCGATTTGGCCGTTCACCTCACTCCTCTGAGTTGGAGTGCGGTAAAGCTGAATTCCTAGAGACTCTAACAAGCTTTGTATAACAGGGCTAATCAATCCGCGTTCGTTATCAGTGACTAAAATTCTAGGGGTGTTGAAATAGTGCAGAAATTTCACTATTTTTTGCCTAAGGTGCAGGGTTCCTTTGTTTCTGATGTGAAAATGCTTTGCGAATTTAGAAAATTTATCGATGCAACTCAAAAAATGTTCCCCCTGAATTTCGAATATATCTAAGTGAAGGATCTCGCATGGTCGCGATGGGATTGGTGTAGCCTGTAATTCTGGCCTATGGGGGTGCCTGTCGTACTTACTGAGTTTACACGTCTCACAAGCCAGTACATATTTCCTAATTTGACTGCTCATCTTGGGAAAATAGCAACGCTCAAGAAGTTGTTTCCTATTCTCCGTGGCATTACGGTGAGCCCTCCTGTGCTCCTTTGTTATTGCCTCACACACACTATCTGGATTTATTAAGTCCTCCACAAGGGTTTGCGCTATTCGTACCTTATAGTTGGTAAAATGGTCTAAATAAACTCTCTGTAGTAGGCCTAACTGATCTTCCGGTATTTTGATACCATTGTTGACATTTGGGTTTAGTTTTTCTTTCAAAGTGCTAATTAGTTCGTTTTCACTAATGTTTTCTATCCCTACGTAGTGGCGTGAGTGTCCAGGGTGCGGTTCTTAGATTTGAAGTCTGCCCCCGAACACAATTTGGTTTCTGAAAACATTTAGTGGTACTTCCACGAAGGGGATCAGGTCTGTGTTATCCTGTTCTGCGCGATGTACTGTATCGGAATCTGATCCCATGGTTGCATTCTGACTATCGACCTCGGATGTGGGCGGCATTGAATCCGTCGGTTGGTTTACTTGGGTTTTTAGACGAGAAAGGGCATCAGCCACGACGTTAGATTTTCCGGGTTTGTAGATGAGTTCATAATTGTACTCTTCGATCCGGGCTTCAGCTTAGCATTGTAGTTGCGATTGCTGAGGGAGAAAGTTAGTGGTTGGTGGTCGGTAAATATACGTATTTTCTTGGCACCATACAAGTAATTTCGCAGATTGTCTAACGCCCAAACGATGGCGAGCATCTCTTTTTCGTTTGTAGCGTACCCTTCCTCTGTGGTTGTTAAGCTTCTTGATATAAACGAAATTGGCTTGTCTTTACCATCATAGTCCTGCGACAATACCGCGCCAATAGCGTAGTCTGAGGCGTCTGTTGTTAAGTTAAAGGTTTTTTCGAAGTTGGGAAGTGTTAAGACTTCTGAGGTTGTCCACATTTCCTTGAGGTCATCGAATTCCCTAAGGGCGTCCCTATTTAGTGATATTGGCACTTTTTTGGAATGCGTAGCCTTAACTTGTGCGCGTTCGCCTCTTGTGAGGTTAGTGAGCGGTTTCGCAATTTTGGCGTAGTCCCGAATAAATTTCCTATAATAACAAGCTCTTTTTGAGCTCTTTTAGTTTTGAGGGTGGCAACAGATTTCTTATCGAATTTATTTTCTTAGGATCTGGCAGGATTCCTTCGGAGGTTATAATATAACCCAGAAATTCAACGCTTCTTTTTAAAAACTGTATTTTTTTGAGGTTAACTGTGAATCCCGCGTCTAGTAGTCTAAAAAGAATTGTTTCGATGTCCTCCAAATGGGTGGCCTCGTCCTTGCTGAAGATAATTATATCGTCGATATATACAAAATAAATTCGGCCTATAAATTCTTTGAGGACATCGTCTATCATTCTTTGGAAGATAGAGGGCGCATTCTTTAGCCCGAAGGGAAGTCGCAGGAATTCATATTTTCCATTCATGGTGGAAAATGCCGTTTTAGGGATGTCACACTTTTTCATTGGGATTTGATGGAATCTTGACGTTAAGTCCAGTGTGGTAAAATAATTGGCTTCGCCAAGGCTGGCAATAGTCCCGTTGATGTCCGGGATGGGATATGTGTCGGGAATCGTTACGGCGTTTAATCTTTTAAAATCAATGACCATCCGGTATTTCTTTTCTTCATCCGAGCCATATTTATTTGGGACAATCCATAGGGGGGAGTTATAGGGACTCTTTGACGGACGGATGATGCCTTGTGAAAGCAGTTCCTGAATTTGTCTTTCGACCTCTCCAAGCATATTGACGGGGTAGGGATAGCTTTTGGTGCAAATGGGGTTTTCGGTTACTGTTTTTATCTCAGCTTGGAGGTTGGTTTGAATTTCCGTGGATTGGTCGACTGGACCGAATAAAGTTTCGTACTTTTATAGTATTCCATATAGCTTGCTTTTCGTACGTTCTATGACATAGTTGTCAAGGGGGATGTCTATATTAATGGAGTTAACCTGTTGCGCAGTCTTTCGCTTAAGAGGCAGAAGGATGTCTGGTTTAAGGATGAGGGTATAGAGCTCCCTATCTAACACCGCTTTAATTTCTGAGAGAGTATCATCCCCTATTATCCCGTCAAATGATTCTAGACCGGGAAGGACAAAGAATGTAGTCGGCAGATCCCTACCAACAAACTGAAAAAAGTTTCCTCAGACTTTCTTGTCGATTTTAATTCTTCCCCCCGCCGAGATTACGTGGAATGGTTTTTCCACTGGGGTAGTGTTTAAAGATACGCGCTCGCTAATGTAATTCTTGTTTGCGCCGGTGTCAACTAAGAACTCTAATATACCCTGACCCTGAGTGACGTACTCTAAATATGGTAAGCCGGACACGAGGCTCCCATTGTAAAATTTAGTTGTCAACTGTTGAATCTTTTTGTTCACTGGAGGCATCTTCTCCCTCCTCTTCGTCTACGGCCGCTAGATGAAACAATTTTTGTTTCTTGTTTGTTTGGTTGTTTAAAAATTTTGTTGGAAACTGACTTCTCCTTGGCCCGTCGTGCCTAGATAACCTGGAATTTCCTGTCTGGCGGGTTTGAGAGGATGCACCGGCATCCACTCTTAAAGCCGAGGGGGGGGGTCATTGTTGTTGCGCCAGATTTGCGCAGATTATTCCTGGTTTGCCCTAACCTGGCGTATGGGGAGTTGAATCCCCTCTAATTTTTATGTCGGTCTACAAAGCTCCCATTGGAGTGGGTTGCATTATTGTACCTTGAATGGTTCGGGGCTGGATTCTGCGGTGTGCCAGAGTAGTCTGTGCTGCCGCGAGGAAAATATCGCTGTGATGGAGTTTGGTACGAATCGCCGAACATTCGGCCACTTCTGTTTAATGCCTGTGGGGGGCGGTAAATAGCGTTTCGCCGATCCACGTTCATGAACGTGAGGCAAGACGAATATGCCTCAGGTAAGGATTTTGGCTTCTGCATAAGAACCAAGGTCGGCCGTCAAGTTGCCGTTTAGCCCCCTGATGAAGACATCCAAGGCTCTTCGTCTATGTGCCTCGGCCAATGGCTTCACCGTTTCTGTGTACACATATTTATCAGTGCTTATCGTATTTATCATGTGTGACAATTGCTTGTTTATTTGGGCATAGAATTCGGACAACTTTTGCCGCCCCTGTGTCAAGAGAGTTAGTTGCTGATCAAGGGTTTCGATATCCCTAACGTCCGCATAATGCAAGGAGAGAACCTCCTTGATTTTCTTCCAATCCGAATTTAGAATATTGTGAGACACCAAAGCGGCATCTGCCGCTTCCCTAATCTTGGATCTTATGTGCCTTAAAATTGCCCTATATATTGGCTTTTGCCGAACGGGCTTATAATCACTTAAAACTTGTGCTACACTATGGATCCAGGAGGTATAGTCCTCCCGAGATCCATCAAACACTTGAAGTTCTTTCACGCAATCTGGTAACCTTGCTATTTCTTTGAGTTCCTCTTCCGTCTGAGGAGTCACAAGAGGCTCTTCTACTGGTGTTGCCTCGCTATCGAGAGATTGCCGACGAACCTCTTCTACCCTACTTTCTAGTCTCTCTAGGGTTTGGCTAAGTCCTTGTATGGACTCGTCAGCGTTTGTCGATTCTACGCTTTTGAGGCGTTCCTCGAATTTCCTCAGCTGAGCGAGGATGGCGTTCACGGCGCCATTCATTTCAGTCAGCCACTTCTTCATTTCCTCGGCGTTCACGATTAGGTATGCTGAAAAGATAAGAACAATCCAATGTCTCATTTGAGGATTCTTGTCGCGTTTAGATTGGAGAATTTTCAATTTTCTCCCTTCCTCTTTCACTTTTCCCTGTTAGATTGGGGAATTTTCAATTTTCTCTATATTTCTTGCACTTTTCACTGTTAGATTGGAGAATTTTCAATTTTCTCTCTTTCTCTTTCACTTTTCCTGTTAGTTTAGAGAATTTTCAATTTCCTCTATCTTTCTTGCACTTTTCACTGTTAGATTGGAGAATTTTCAATTTTCTCTCTTTTTCGTGCACTTTCCACTTAACACACGCGACGCGAACCCTGTACTCCGAAGCTCGGGCGCCAGTTATCTCCCATCTCGTGGGAGATGTAAAAAAATTAAAGGTGCGGAGGAACTCACTGTCCTCCGATACTTGTGAATTGAAACAAGGAACGATTTCAGATTAACGTCACAACTTCTTTATTCGTACCACTTGCACGTTAATTAACTACTGCCGTCAACATACGTTGTAACTTACTTAAATAACTTCTTAGCTTAACTAAAATGTTTACATTGCAGTTCCCATGCTTTACCCAGAACTGCTCGCGCGTGTAGACAGGAATTGCTTAGCGTGCGATTCCCATAACTAATGTAAGGTGACCTGATCGATGGTTGTGCGTGTGCCGCGTCAGCGACTTTATCTTATTGAACTAAATAAGTCACACAGCAACGTGATCGTAGGGTGTGCCGTATTATGGTACCTATGCGTGTAACTTATATAATATATATATGATGGTATAAATGGTATATATATAGTATATATATTTTTTTGCGATTTCGGCCCCATTTTAACAGCTAGACGCTTCAAATTTCACCAAATGCTTACGTGTATAGCATATATTGATGTCTGAAAAATTATTGAGATGGTGGTATACATTGTTCAGATAAGAAACTTTGCGCAATTTCTGCCCCGTTTTAACAGCTAGAAGCTTCAAATTTCACCAAATAGCATATATTGTTGTCTGAAAAAATCATAGAGATCGGTGGTATATATATTATATACTTCATATAAACTGTAATTTTTGCCCCTTTTTTACGGCTAGAAGCTTCAAAATTCATCAAATAGTTACGTTTACGTCATATATTTTTGAAATACGTGATTCGTAGTCATAGTTTTTACATGCAGACCACAAAAAACGTGAAGCTTTGCATCCTCACACAAAGTAACTACCTATTTTTATACCTTTCATGGTATATTAATTTCGTAACGAAACCCAAAATTGTAAGTCCTTAAAGGAAAATAGATAGACCCACCATTAAATATACCGAAATAATCAGGTTGAAGAGCTGAGTTGATTTAGCCATGTCCGTCTGTCCGTCTGTCTGTTTGTATGCAAACTAGTCCCTCAATTTTTGAGATATCTTGATACAATTTGGCGAGAACCGGCCGGATCGGACCACTATAGCATATATGCTCCATACAACCGATTTTTCAGAAAAAGAGGATTTTTGTAATATCTTACTCAATTTAACAGATTGAAGCTTCAAACTTCACCATATACTTTCGTATATTGCACATATTGTTGCCTGAAAAAATTGATGAGATCGGTCTTATATATAGTATATATCCCCCACAACCGATTGTTCAGATAAGAAACTTTTCGTAATTACTGTCCTATTTTAAGAGCTAGAGGCTTCAAATTTCAACGTATGCATACGTATATAGCATATATTGTTGTCTGAAAAAATTATACAGATCGGTGGTATATATAGTATATATATGGTGGTATATATAGTATATATATATATTTTTGCAATTTTAGCCCCATTTTAACAGCTAGAAGCTTAAAATTTCACCGAACGCTTAGGTATATGGCATATATTGATGTCTGATAAAATCATAGAGATCGGTTGTATATATAGTATATATCTCATACAACCGATTGTTCAGATAAGAAATTTTTCGCAATTTATACCCCATTTTAACAGCTAGAAGCTTCAAATTTCACCAAATGTTTACGTATATAGCATATATTGATGTCTGGAAAAATCATTGAGATCGGTGGTATACATAGTATATATCTCATACAACCGATTGTTCAGATAAGAAACTTTGCGCAATTTCTACCCCATCTTAACAGCTATAAGCTTGAAATTTAACCAAATGCTTACGTATATAGCATATATTGATGTCTGAAAAAATCATTGAGATCGGTGGTATACATAGTATATATCTCATATAACCGATTGTTCAGATAAGAAACTTTGCGCAATTTATGCCCCGTTTTAACAGCTAGTAACTTCGAATTTCACCAAATGCTTACGTATATAGCATATATTGATGTCTGAAAAAATCATTGAGATCGGTGGTATACATAGTATATATGTATATATAGGCCCTAAAGGCCTACCTGCATACATTTAAATAAGCTTTTTCCATCTAACTCGGCCCTCGCCCCTCTTCACTTTCATTCACTCCGCTCTTCCATCTTTTTCGCTTCATCTATCTCCATCTTCATCTCATTCTATCACTTTCTCAGCTTTCTTCTCCTTCTCTCTTCTCTCAAGTTCTTCTCATTCTTCTTCATCCGTTATTGCCTGTCCCAGAGGGCGGTATGTATTTTGTTCCAGTCCCACTCCGAGTCTCAGCCCCAGTCCTAGTCCTAATTTCAATCCCAGTCCGTCTATGGTCTACTTCCCGGAAAAAGGCTCGTAAATACCATTATAGGCAAATTTATATACCAAATTTCAGGCAAATCGAAAAGGACATATGTAAATAGGTATGTGGGTGTTATTAATTCATGTCTTTATTTCGGCTCCGCATGCATATTTATCAGCTTTGCCAGGCTGATTCGACTAACTGAATATCACAATGAAAATTACTTTAAACCTCTCAGCAACAGCTTTTATTTGACATCCGTATTAGACACACTCTCTAGGGGTACCCAGGTCCACATTTTAGCCTATATCTCGAGACCCTGTACGTCGATCGCAACCAAGCCTATGTAATAACCACCGCCTGAGGTATACGCAACTTGTGTGAAAGTTTGAACAGAATCGACCGACGCATTTCTCCAAACACCGGCGAACAACTAACACACATTTTAGTCTTTTTTTATATATATATCTACATTTTAATTGTCACTCCATAACTCAAGAATGGCTAAACCGATTTGGGATTTCAAAATCAACTAACCATCATCTTTCCTTCCTGTATTTTTCCTAAAAATTTCATTACAATTTTTCTATCCCTTCTCGACACTTCTTTTTATATATATAGATGTACATTTTGATTGTCACTCCATAACTCAGAATGGCTAAACCGATTTGGGATTTCAAAATCAACTAACCATCATCTCTCCTTCTTGTATCTTTCCTAAACATTTCATGGCAATCTTTCTATCCGTTCTAGAGTTATGGAGTGAGAATCAAAATGTACACTTCTTTTTATATATATAGATGATACGTAAGAAATACGTGAAATTTGAAGCTTATAGCTGTTAAAATGGGTTAGAAATTGCGAAAAGTTTCTTATTTGAACAATCGGTTGTATGAGATATATACTATATATGCAACCGATCTCTATGATTTTTTCAGACAACAATATATCATACATGCGTAAGCATTCAGTGAAATTTGAAGCTTCTAGCTGTTAAAACGGGGCTAAAATTGCGAAAATATATATATATAAATATACTATATATATATACTACATACACCACCATATATATACTATATATACCACCGATCTTTATGATTTTTTCAGACACAATATATGCTATATACGTAAGCATTCGTTGAAATTTGAAGCCTCTAGCTCTTAAAATA
Source organism: Eurosta solidaginis (assembly GCF_040869045.1). Lineage (NCBI taxonomy): Eukaryota > Metazoa > Arthropoda > Insecta > Diptera > Tephritidae > Eurosta > Eurosta solidaginis. Next base: position 68,695,553 of record NC_090324.1, on the reverse strand, counting down.
GGGCAGTAATTACGAAAAGTTTCTTATCTGAACAGTCGGTTGTGGGGGATATATACTATATATACGACCGATCTCATCAATTTTTTCAGGCAACAATATGTGCAATATACGAAATTATATGGTGAAGTTTGAAGCTTCAATCTGCTAAATTGATAAGATATGACAAAAATCTTCTTTTTCTGGAAAATCGGTTGAATGGAGGATATATGCTATAGTGTTCCGATTCGGCCGCTTCCGAAAAATGTCTAATCGGACACCCAAATACACCCGCTCACAAAATTTTATCAAGATATCTCAAAAACTGAGGGACTAGTTTGCATAAAAATAGACAGACGGACATGGCTAAATCAACTCAGCTCTTCATCCTGATTATTTCGGTATACTTATTGGTGGATCTATCCCTTTTCCTTTAAGGACTTACAATTTTGGGTTTCGTGACTAAATTAATATACCATTTCATTTTCATGAAAGATTTAAAAATAGGTAGGTACTTTTTGTGAAGATGCAAAGCTTCAGGTTTTTTGTGGTCTGCATGTAAAAACTATGACTTCGAATCACGTATTTCAAAAATATATGACGTAAACGTAACTATTTGATGAAATTTGATGAATTTTGAAGCTTCCAGCCGTAAAAAAGGGGCAAAACTGACAGTTTATATGAAGTATATAATATATACACCACCTATCTCTATGATTTTTTCAGACAAAAATATATGCTATATACGTAAGCATTTGGTGAAATTTGAAATTTCTAGCTGTTAAAACGGGGCAGAAATTGCGCAAAGTTTCTTATCTGAACTATCGGTTATATGAGATATATACTATCTATACCACCGATCTCAATAATTTTTTCAGACATCAATATATACTATACACGTAAGCATTTGGTGAAATTTGAAGCGTCTAGCTGTTAAAATGGGGCCGAAATCGCAAAAAAAATATATATACTATATAACTATACCATCATATATATTATATATATCACCGATCTCTATGATTTTTTGATACAATAATATATACAATATACGTAAGAAATCGGTGAAATTTGAAGCTTATAGCTGTTAAAATAGGGTAGAAATTGCGAAACGTTTCTTATCTGAACAATCGGTTGTATGAAATATATACTATATATACAACGGATCTCTATGATTTTTTCAGGCAACAATATATGCTATATATATATAAGCATTCGTTGAAATTTGAAGCCTCTAGCTCTTAAAATAGGGCAGTAATTATGAAAAGTTTCTTATCTGAACAATCGGTTGTGGGGGATATATACTATATATACGACCGATCTCATCAATTTTTTCAGGCAACAATATGTGCAATATACGAAATTACATGGTGAAGTTTGAAGCTTCAATCTGTTAAATTGAGTAAGATATGACAAAAATCCTGTTTTTCTGAAAAATCGGTTGTATGGAAGATATATGCTATAGTGGTCCGATCCGGGCGGTTCCGACAAATGTCTAATCGGACATGCAAATACACCCGCTCACCAAATTTGATCAAGATATCTCAAAAATTGAGTAACTAGTTTGCATACAAACAGACAGACGGACAGACGGACATGGCTAAATCAACTCAGCTCTTCACCCTGTTTATTTCGGTATACTTAATGGTGGGTCTATCTATTTTCCTTTAAGGACTTACAATTTTGGGTTTCGTGACGAAATTAATATACCATTTCATTTTCATGAAAGGTATAAAAATAGGTAGGTACTTTGTGTGAGGATGCCTTCAGGATTTTTGTGGTCTGCATGTAAAAACTATGACTTCTGTTAAAAGTTATGTTGAGGTTTTTCCCAAAGATCAGTAAGAAAACACGAGTGTACTGTTCAGCGTTTTATAAGAGACTCAAAATGTCAAATACAATAAAAGATTGAGATTATCTGAGATACGCATTGTTACAAATTTAGGGTTGCTATTTTATGTATCATATTTCAACACCCCTCCTCAATGCGAATGTTATTCTTCTAAACTTAACAATTTCATTAAATCTGTATGTTACTTCTTCGACAAATTTTTTTTAAAATATCAGCTATCATGCTATGAGTTGATACATATTCTAACTTTATTTCACCTTTCTCAGCAATCTCTCTAACAAAATGATATCTGATATCAATGTGCATCGATCTAGCATGATGCACTGGATTCTTTGCCAAATGTTGAGCACTAATGTTATGCCCGTACAATATTGTTGGAGTTTGACCGTTACCACATCCAATCTCAAATATAATACGTCTTAGATGTAGTGCTTCTTTTGCTGCCGATGACATGGCCATGTATTCGGCCTCGGTACTGCTTAAGGCTAAACAATCCTGTTTTCTGACTTCCAGGAAATCGCCCCTCCTGCAAGGAATAACACGTAGCCGGTGTGCGATCTTCGATCAATTCTGTTGGCGCCCAATCGGCATCTGCGTAACCCTTTAACCCTTGACCGCATGCCCTATATCGCAACTTCATATTTTTTGTTGATGCTAGGTATCTTAAAATGTGCTTTATGCCCGCCAAATGTTCGCTATGTGGATCTTTGTTTCGCTGTGCCAACTTGGCTACCGAATGGAATATATCCGGTCTTGTCGAAAGCACCAGCAACATCAGCGCTCCAATCGTAGATTGGTATCATGTCTGATCAACCCTAGTACAACGTTCATCATCACACGCTACTTGGTAACCAGCATCTAATGGTGTCGCTGCTGACCTACATACTTCCATACCATGCTGCGTCAATAAATCTTTGATATATTGGGATTGAATAATGGTGATATCACCTAGTTCACCTTCACGCTCAATCTGCATTCCCAAAAACATATTGTAACGATTTTACTGCAAATCCTCTTATTTGCCCTTCTGCTAAGTTCGAATCACTAAACTCTTGAATAAATAACTCCTATATGGAATAATGGAAAAATGGCCTTTATTAAAGTACTTCACAATAACACTTATACCAGCTGGCTTAATAACCAAACTGATTGATAGCTGCAATAAAACTGAATTCTCGCCTCTACTGTTCTCGCATTTTTATACTCTTTGATTTTCTAGTTGCATACTTCTAGGCTTTTCCATTCCAGAACTTACTAGTTGGTTTCTCAGCTACTACTACAGATGTATAATTTGTAAAGCTTCTCTCACACCCCATGCGCTTGTGTGTGTGAGCGACACTTGCACAATTATAATTGCCTACATTTAGGAGCATTTCAATAAGATGTCTGCATGTTTTTGGTCATTTCATCTCCGCTGCGTGTACGTACATATGTATAGACATAATGATTGAATTATTAGTGTGCGTACAGTCACTGCTTAGCATCGGCTTAGAGATGGCATTACCCCTTAGTGTTGCAAATATTCGTAACACTGCCCTCCACCTAAGTCTGATCGTCCCGATCAGACAAATCTGTCGATCTAACCGCTGCTAGCCTCTCCAAATGAACCACTTTCATTTTGGTTCGTGGTTTGCCAATGTTTTGTATGCGATACACTACATCGTTGATCCGTTTTACAACTTTGTATGGGCCTTCCCAGTTACACTGCAATTTCGGGGACAAACCTTTTTTCGTTGTGGGTTGTATAGCAGCACCAAATCTCCTTCCTGAAACCCTTCCGAATTAATTGTTTTATCGTACCTCGCTTTCATCTTGTCACTCATAATCGTTGCCTTACCAGATCGTGTATCTCTTTCAGCTCTTCTTCCAAGACACCAGTGGACCCATAACCACCAGTACGTCTTTGTTTCCGCGATTGCTAGTAGGAAATGGACCTGCGACATCCATGGCGATCCTTTCAAATGGTGTACCTGAAATATACTGCTTCATCTGGCCATGACTTCGGGTTTTGGGCCCTTTCGCTCTGTTGCATACCTCGCAGTTGGCAATCCACTCGGTGACCGACTGACGGCAACCAACCCAACAGAATCTCTGCTTAATTTTCTCGAGTGTCTTCGTGATTCCAAGATGACCTCCACTTGAACCATTATGCAGTTCGCTGAGCACGTCAGGAATCCTCTTTCTGGGAACAACTATCAGTTTCTTCTTGCATTGATCATCCTCACTCTCCCATACTCGATCCAAGCAACCGGATATCAATTATAAACTGTTTCACTGTGCCCAATATGACTTCGCAATGGGACTCTCTGCTTGGTCTTTCGATGAAATTTGATGAATTTTGAAGCTTCTAGCCGTAAAAAAGGGCCAAAAATTACAGTTTATGTGAAGTATATTATATATATACATCCGATCTCAATGATTTTTTCAGACATCAATACATGCTATACACGTAAGCATTTGGTGAAATTTGAAGCTTCTAGCTGTTAAAATGGGGCCGAAATCGCAAAAAAAAAAAAATATATATATACTATATATACCATCATATATATAGTATATATATCACCGATCTCTATGATTTTTTGACACAACAATATATACTATATACGTAAGCAATCGGTGAAATTTGAAGCTTATAGCTGTTAAAATGGGGTAGAAATTGCGAAAAGTTTCTTATCTGAACAATCGGTTGAATGAGATATATACTGGCGGCCACCGTGGTGTGATGGTAGCATGCTCCGCCTATCACACCGTATGCCCTGGGTTCAACTCCCGGGCAAAGCAACATCAAAATTTTAGAAATAACATTTTTCAATTAGAAGAAATTTTTCTAAGCGGGGTCGCCCCTCGGCAGTGTCTGGCAAGCGCTCCGATTGTATTTCTGCCATGAAAAGCTCTCAGTGAAAACTCATCTACCTTGCAGATGCCGTTCGGAGTCGGCATAAAACATGTAGGTCCCGTACGGCCAATTTGTAGGGAAAAATCAAGAGGAGCACAACGCAAATTGGAAGAGAAGCTCGGCCTTAGATCTCTTCGGAGGTTATCGCGCCTTACATTTATTTTTATTTTATACAATCGATCTCTATGATTTTTTCAGACAACAATATATGCCATATACGTAAGCATTCGTTAAAATTTGAAGCCTCTAGCTCTTAAAATAGGGCAGTAATTACGAAAAGTTTCTTATCTGAACAATCGGTTGTGGGGGATATATACTATATATACGACCGATCTCATCAATTTTTTCAGGCAACAATATGTGCAATATACGAAATTACATGGTGAAGTTTGAAGCTTCAATCTGTTAAATTGAGTAAGATATGACAAAAATCCTCTTTTTCTGAAAAATCGGTTGTATGGAGGATATATGCTATAGTGGTCCGATCCGGCCGGTTCCGACAAATATATAATCGGACACCCAAATACGCCCGCTCACCAAAATTTATCAAGATACCTCAAAAACTGAGGGACTAGTTTGCATACAAACAGAGAGACGGACAGACGGACATGGCTAAATCAACTCAGCTCTTCATCCTTATTATTTCTGTATATTTAAAGGTGGGTCTACCTATTTTCCTTTAAGGACTTACAATTTTGGGTTTCGTGACGAAATTAATATAACATTTCATTTTCATGAAAGTTATAAAAATAGGTAGGTACTTTGTGTGAGGATGCAAAGCTTCAGGTTTTTTGTGGTCTGCATGTAAAAACTATGACTACGAGTAACGTATTTCAAAAATATATGACGTAGACGTAACTATTTGATGAAATTTGATGAATTTTGAAGCTTCTAGCCGTAAAAAAGGGGCAACAATGACATTTTATATGAAGTATATAATATTTATGCCACCGATCTCTATGATTTTTTCAGACAACAATATATGCTATATACGTAAGCATTTGGTGAAATTTGAAGCTTCTAGCTATTAAAACGGGGCAGAAATTGCGTAAAGTTTCTTATCTGAACAATCGGTTATATGAGATATATACTATGTATACCACCGATCTCAATGATTTTTTCAGACATCAATATATGCTATACACGTAAGCATTTGGGGAAATTTGAAGCTTCTGGCTGTTAAAATGGGGCCGAAATCGCAAAAAAATATATATATATACTATATATATATACTATATATACCATCATATATTATTATATATATCACCGATCTCTATGATTTTTTGACACAACAATATATACTATATACGCAAGAAATTGGTGAAATTTGAAGCTTATACCTGTTAAAATGGGGTAGAAATTGCGAAAAGTTTCTTATCTGAACAATAGGTTGTATGAGATATGTTCTATATATACCACCGGTCTCTATGATTTCTTCAGACAACAATATATGCTATATACGTAAGCATTTGGTGAAATTTGAAGCTTCTAGCTATTAAAACGGGGCAGAAATTGCGTAAAGTTTCTTATCTGAACAATCGGTTGTATGAGATATTTACTATGTATACCACCGATCTCAATGATTTTTTCAGACAACAATATATGCTATACACGTAAGCATTTGGTGAAATTTGAAGCTTCTAGCTATTAAAACGGGCAGATATTGCGCAAAGTTTCTTATCTGAACAATCGGTTGTATGAGATATATACTATGTATACCACCGATCTCAATGATTTTTTCAGACAACAATATATGCTATACACGTAAGCATTTGGTGAAATTTGAACATATCTAAACAATTTTTAAGATAAATATAAAATAAACAAGTAAGAACGGCTGTGCCGAAAACTTTATACCTTTCATGAATGGGGCTGAACAATAATCTTATCCCGTTCGTAATCTCCGAATAATCGGATGTATAAGATAAGAAATATATAGTGAACAGATCTACATACCCAAACGATTTTTAAGATAAATATAAAATAAAAAGCAGGTAGGTAGTTTGTGTGAGGATGCAAAGTTTCAGGGTTTTTGTGGTCTGCGTGTAAAAACTATGACTACGAATCACGTATTTCAAAAATATATGACGTAAACTTAACTATTTGATGAAGTTTCGTAACGAAATTAATATACCATTTCATTTTCATGAAAGGTATAAAAACAGGTAGGTACTTTGTGTGAGGATGCAAAGTTTCAGGTTTTTTGTGGTCTGCGTGTAAAAAATATGACTACGAATCACGTATTTCAACAATATATGACGTAAACGTAACTATTTGATGAAATCTGATGAATTTTGAAGCCTCTAGCCGTAAAAAAGGGGCAAAAATTACAGTTTATATGGGTTATATAATATATACACCACCGATCTCTATGATTTTTTAAGACAACAATATATGCTATATACGTAAGCATTTGGTGAAATTTGAAGCTTATAGCTATTAAAATGGGGCAGTAATTGCGCAAAGTTTCTTATTGAACAATCGGTTGTATGAGATATATACTATATATACCACCGATCTCAATGATTTTTTCAGACAACAATATATGCTATACACGTAAGCATTTGGTGAAATTTGAAGCTTCTAGCTGTTAAAATGCGGAAGAAATTGCGCAAAGTTTCTTATCTGAACAATCGGTTGTATGAGATATATACTATATATACCACCGGTCTCTATGATTTTTTCAGACAACAATATATGCTATACACGTAAGCATTTGGTGAAATTTGAACATATCTAAACGATTTTTAAGATAAATATAAAAAAATTAAAGAAAAAAAACTTTTTTAAAAATAAGCTTTTATAATTTTGGTTAATAAAATTAACTAAAAAGTAAACAATAAATTGACTCTAAAGAAATATAACACTTTATAAGTTCATTGTAAGCTTAAACGATAATTAGGCTTTTTCGTCTGCGACAAAAAAATTCTATATTGTACATAATTATATATTTTTAACATTAAAACTTTACACCTAAATTATTAAATCTTACAGTTTATATCACAGTCCTAATTGTTCTAATATAAAACGTGTTAAATTTTGATGGTATAATTAAGAACATTTAGGATCTCCTTTTCTTGCTATCGCAATGTAACACGCTTTTATTAGAACAATTAGGACTGTGATATAAACTGTAAGATTTAATAATTTAGGTGTAAAGTTTTAATGTTAAAAATATATAATTATGTACAATATAGAATTTTTTTGTCGCAGACGAAAAAGCCTAATTATCGTTTAAGCTTACAATGAACTTATAAAGTGTTATATTTATTTAGAGTCAATTTATTGTTTACTTTTTAGTTAATTTTATTAACCAAAATAATAAAAGCTTATTTTTAAAAAGTTTTTTTTTCTTTAATTTTATTTTTTACTTTTTAGTTCGTTTTATTAACAAGTAATAGAAGCTTGTTCTTATAAAAGCTTTAAATATAAGTATAGGGGGTGAAACAAAAACACATATATCAGTTACATCTGCGTATAATGCGTATTGGAATTAATTAGTACACATTTTATGCGCAGCAACTTCAGAGGTGTATTTAAAGTTTAAAGCATTGTAAATATAAGTATTGAAGTCATGAGCCTGGGCATTCGCGCAATTTTAGTGATGTAAATTGCATGGCGCCAGCGCCAATGCGGTGCCAGCTCAATGGTAGCTCATTGACGAAATTACTCCAAGCGAATTTTTGACGCTTCTTAGTAGTGAGTGCGTAGTACATTTTACTTGCACTATTGAGTGAAACGACTTTTGTGTGTCAGGCACGAGTTTGGTGATATTGGCGCTACTGGCAGTGATGACACTGAGCTGTTGACGGTAGCGCTGGTAGTTCAGATTTTGAATCAGAGAAAGAATTGATGACCCGTGTGAATTATTATGGCTTTGGCCGTGTAAATTATTATGGTGTATTTGTATATTTTAGATTTAATGCACAATTAATATTTGTGTGTTTGAGCGGCCAAATAATAACAGTAGTATTGCTAAAATGCTGCTTAGTTGATGGAATGTCGCTAATTTCTTAGCGATGATCAGCAGACTGTCAATATTTCGTTCAACGGACGCGCGAAATTGCCACATCTGCTCAAATTTTCCAAAGATTTTCCATTCTTGATTTAATTTAAGCTGTTATGCCAATATTTTTCAGCCAGCTTTTTTCAAATAGGTAATTTTTCCAAAAGCAAAATAAATTACAGAAAAGATTACAGGGTTAAACAGCCTTAAAAATTCAGCTATGTTGGTTATACACAGAAATACAACAGAGGGTTGTGTCTCCGCTTTTCGCAAGCGATGAGATTCACCACGCGTGACACGTGATTCACCACGTCCAAATATCACAATCCACGGATAGGTACCGGCGTGTTTGTATGGGACTTAGGCTGTTATGCCAAAGTAAATACAAATCTTTACCGATAACTGTGTTATCGATTAATTTATCGAATTCTAACAAAGTAATATTGCATTGTCATCGGAGTTATACATGTGTGCAAAATTTCAGCTCAATCGGACACCGGGAAGTGTATCAAATTTAACTTGCAAGATTCGATTACAGACAACAAAAGTGAAAGTAAATAAAAGCTTATAAAAAGCAGGTAGGTACTTTGTGTGAGGATGCAAAGTTTCAGGGTTTTTGTGGTCTGCGTGTAAAAACTATGACTATGAATCACGTATTTCAAAAATATATGACGTAAACGTAACTATTTGATGAATTTTGAAGCTTCTAGCCGTAAAAAAGGGCAAAAATTACAATTTATATGGGTTATATAATATATATACCACCGACCTCTATGATTTTTCTATATACGTAAGCATTTGGTGAAATTTGAAGCTTCTAGCTGTTAAAATGGGGCCGAAATCGCAAAAAAAAATATATATACTATATATACCATCATATATATATTATATATACCACCGATCTCTATGATTTTTTGACACAACAATATATACTATATACGTAAGCAATCGGTGAAATTTGAAGCTTAAAGCTGTTAGAATGGGGTAGAAATTGCGAAAAGTTTCTTATCTAAACAATCGGTTGTATGAGATATATACTATATATACAACCGATCGCTATGATTTTTCACACAAGAATATATGCTATATGCGTAAGCATTCGGTGAAATTTGAAGCTTCTAGCTCTTAGAATGGGGTAGAAATTGCGAAAAGTTTCTTATCTGAGAATATATGAGATATATACTATATATACAACCGATCGCTATGATTTTTTCAGACATAAATATATGCTATACACATAAGCATTTGGTGAAATTTGAAGCTTCTAGCAGTTAAAAAGCGGCCGAAATCGCAAAAAATTTATATATATACTATATATATATACTATATATACCATCATATATATATTATATATATGACCGATCTCTATGATTTTTTGACACAACAATAAATACTATATACGTAAACATTCGGTGAAATTGGAAGCTTAAAGCTGTTAGAATGGGGTAGAAATTGCGAAAAGTTTCTTATCTGAACAATCGGTTGTATGAGATATATACTATATATACAACCGATCGCTATGATTTTTTCACACAACAATACATGCTATATGCGTAAGCATTCGGTGAAATTTGAAGCTTCTTGCTGTTAGAATGGGGTAGAAATTGCGAAAAGTTTCTTATCTGAACAATCGGTGGTATGAGATATATACTATATATACAACCGATCGCTATGATTTTTTCACACAACAATATATGCTATATATGTAAGCAATCGGTGAAATTTGAAGCTTAAAGCTGATAGAATGGGGTAGAAATTGCGAAAAGTTTCTTATCTGAACAATCGGTTGTATGAGATATATACTATATATACCACCGGTCTCTATGATTTTTTCAGACAACAATATATGCTATACACGTAAGCATTTGGTGAAATTTGAACATATCTAAACGATTTTTAAGATAAATATAAAAAAATTAAAGAAAAAAAACTTTTTTAAAAATAAGCTTTTATAATTTTGGTTAATAAAATTAACTAAAAAGTAAACAATAAATTGACTCTAAAGAAATATAACACTTTATAAGTTCATTGTAAGCTTAAACGATAATTAGGCTTTTTCGTCTGCGACAAAAAAATTCTATATTGTACATAATTATATATTTTTAACATTAAAACTTTACACCTAAATTATTAAATCTTACAGTTTATATCACAGTCCTAATTGTTCTAATATAAAACGTGTTAAATTTTGATGGTATAATTAAGAACATTTAGGATCTCCTTTTCTTGCTATCGCAATGTAACACGCTTTTATTAGAACAATTAGGACTGTGATATAAACTGTAAGATTTAATAATTTAGGTGTAAAGTTTTAATGTTAAAAATATATAATTATGTACAATATAGAATTTTTTTGTCGCAGACGAAAAAGCCTAATTATCGTTTAAGCTTACAATGAACTTATAAAGTGTTATATTTATTTAGAGTCAATTTATTGTTTACTTTTTAGTTAATTTTATTAACCAAAATAATAAAAGCTTATTTTTAAAAAGTTTTTTTTTCTTTAATTTTATTTTTTACTTTTTAGTTCGTTTTATTAACAAGTAATAGAAGCTTGTTCTTATAAAAGCTTTAAATATAAGTATAGGGGGTGAAACAAAAACACATATATCAGTTACATCTGCGTATAATGCGTATTGGAATTTATTAGTACACATTTTATGCGCAGCAACTTCAGAGGTGTATTTAAAGTTTAAAGCATTGTAAATATAAGTATTGAAGTCATGAGCCTGGGCATTCGCGCAATTTTAGTGATGTAAATTGCATGGCGCCAGCGCCAATGCGGTGCCAGCTCAATGGTAGCTCATTGACGAAATTACTCCAAGCGAATTTTTGACGCTTCTTAGTAGTGAGTGCGTAGTACATTTTACTTGCGCTATTGAGTGAAACGACTTTTGTGTGTCAGGCACGAGTTTGGTGATATTGGCGCTACTGGCAGTGATGACACTGAGCTGTTGACGGTAGCGCTGGTAGTTCAGATTTTGAATCAGAGAAAGAATTGATGACCCGTGTGAATTATTATGGCTTTGGCCGTGTAAATTATTATGGTGTATTTGTATATTTTAGATTTAATGCACAATTAATATTTGTGTGTTTGAGCGGCCAAATAATAACAGTAGTATTGCTAAAATGCTGCTTAGTTGATGGAATGTCGCTAATTTCTTAGCGATGATCAGCAGACTGTCAATATTTCGTTCAACGGACGCGCGAAATTGCCACATCTGCTCAAATTTTCCAAAGATTTTCCATTCTTGATTTAATTTAAGCTGTTATGCCAATATTTTTCAGCCAGCTTTTTTCAAATAGGTAATTTTTCCAAAAGCAAAATAAATTACAGAAAAGATTACAGGGTTAAACAGCCTTAAAAATTCAGCTATGTTGGTTATACACAGAAATACAACAGAGGGTTGTGTCTCCGCTTTTCGCAAGCGATGAGATTCACCACGCGTGACACGTGATTCACCACGTCCAAATATCACAATCCACGGATAGGTACCGGCGTGTTTGTATGGGACTTAGGCTGTTATGCCAAAGTAAATACAAATCTTTACCGATAACTGTGTTATCGATTAATTTATCGAATTCTAACAAAGTAATATTGCATTGTCATCGGAGTTATACATGTGTGCAAAATTTCAGCTCAATCGGACACCGGGAAGTGTATCAAATTTAACTTGCAAGATTCCATTACAGACAACAAAAGTGAAAGTAAATAAAAGCTTATAAAAAGCAGGTAGGTACTTTGTGTGAGGATGCAAAGTTTCAGGGTTTTTGTGGTCTGCGTGTAAAAACTATGACTATGAATCACGTATTTCAAAAATATATGACGTAAACGTAACTATTTGATGAATTTTGAAGCTTCTAGCCGTAAAAAAGGGCAAAAATTACAATTTATATGGGTTATATAATATATATACCACCGACCTCTATGATTTTTCTATATACGTAAGCATTTGGTGAAATTTGAAGCTTCTAGCTGTTAAAATGGGGCCGAAATCGCAAAAAAAAATATATATACTATATATACCATCATATATATATTATATATACCACCGATCTCTATGATTTTTTGACACAACAATATATACTATATACGTAAGCAATCGGTGAAATTTGAAGCTTAAAGCTGTTAGAATGGGGTAGAAATTGCGAAAAGTTTCTTATCTAAACAATCGGTTGTATGAGATATATACTATATATACAACCGATCGCTATGATTTTTCACACAAGAATATATGCTATATGCGTAAGCATTCGGTGAAATTTGAAGCTTCTAGCTCTTAGAATGGGGTAGAAATTGCGAAAAGTTTCTTATCTGAGAATATATGAGATATATACTATATATACAACCGATCGCTATGATTTTTTCAGACATAAATATATGCTATACACATAAGCATTTGGTGAAATTTGAAGCTTCTAGCAGTTAAAAAGCGGCCGAAATCGCAAAAAATTTATATATATACTATATATATATACTATATATACCATCATATATATATTATATATATGACCGATCTCTATGATTTTTTGACACAACAATAAATACTATATACGTAAACATTCGGTGAAATTGGAAGCTTAAAGCTGTTAGAATGGGGTAGAAATTGCGAAAAGTTTCTTATCTGAACAATCGGTTGTATGAGATATATACTATATATACAACCGATCGCTATGATTTTTTCACACAACAATACATGCTATATGCGTAAGCATTCGGTGAAATTTGAAGCTTCTTGCTGTTAGAATGGGGTAGAAATTGCGAAAAGTTTCTTATCTGAACAATCGGTGGTATGAGATATATACTATATATACAACCGATCGCTATGATTTTTTCACACAACAATATATGCTATATATGTAAGCAATCGGTGAAATTTGAAGCTTAAAGCTGATAGAATGGGGTAGAAATTGCGAAAAGTTTCTTATCTGAACAATCGGTTGTATGAGATATATACTATATATACAACCGATCGCTATGATTTTTTCACACAACAATATATGCTATATGCGTAAGCATTCGGTGAAATTTGAAGCTTCTAGCTGTTAGAATGGGGTAGAAATTGCGAAAAGTTTCTTATCTGAACAATCGGTTGTATGAGATATATACTATATATACAACCGATAGCTATTATTTTTTCACACAACAATATATGCTATATACGTAAGCAATCGGTGAAATTTGAAGCTTAAAGCTGTTAGAATGGGGTAGATATTGCGAAAAATTTCTTATCTGAACAATCGGTTGTATGAGATATATACTATATATACAACCGATCGCTATGATTTTTTCACACAACAATATATGCTATATGCGTAAGCATTCGGTGAAATTTGAAGCTTCTAGCTGTTAGAATGGGGTAGAAATTGCGAAAAGTTTCTTATCTGAACAATCGGTTGTATGAGATATATACTATATATACAACCGATCGCTATGATTTTTTACACAACAATATATGCTATATACGTAAGCAATCGGTGAAATTTGAAGCTTAAAGCTGTTAGAATGGGGTAGAAATTGCGAAAAGTTTCTTATCTGAACAATCGGTTGTATGAGATATATACTATATATACAACCGATCGCTATGATTTTTTCACACAACAATATATGCTGTATGCGTAAGCATTCGGTGAAATGTGAAGCTTCTAGCGGTTAGAATGGGGTAGAAATTGCGAAAAGTTTCTTATCTGAACAATCGGTTGTATGAGATATATACTATATATACAACCGATCGCTATGATTTTTTCAGACATCAATATATGCTATACACATAAGCATTTGGTGAAATTTGAAGCTTCTAGCTGTTAAAAAGGGGCCGAAATCGCAAAAAAATTTATATATATACTATATATATATACTATATATACCATCATATATATATTATATATATGACCGATCTCTATGATTTTTTGACACAACAATATATACTATATACGTAAACATTCGGTGAAATTTGAAGCTTATAGCTGTTAAAATGGGGTAGAAATTGCGAATAGTTTCTTATATGAACAATCGGTAGTATGAGATATATACTATATATACAACCGATCTCTATAATTTTTTCAGACAACAATATATGCTATATACGTAAGCATTTGGTGAAATTTGAAGCTTGTAGCTTTTAAAATGGGGCTAAAATTGCGAAAATATATATATATATGCTATATATATATACTATATATACAACTGATCTTTATGATTTTTTCAGACAACAACACATTCTATATACGTAAGCATTCGGTGAAATTTGAAGCTTCTAGCTGTTAAAATGGGGCGAAAATTGCGAATATATATATATACTATATATACCACCATATCTATACTATATATACCAGGGATGCACCTTAACGTTAAGCTAATCGTTTATCAAAAAATTTCCACCGTTTCCGTTGAAACACTTCGAAATATTATCGATAAAGAAATTATCAAGATAAATTGTATCTCGTTTTTAACCGAAACGAAAAGCTTTCGTTAGCGTTAAAAACGTTAACAAAAACGTGATACTTTATGTTTGAATTATGCTGGCAATGCTATAGCCATGGTGAAGCCGTAAGGTGGCAACAACGAGCGCACATACACACACAAACTCTATGTAATTTGTTTGTGTAATTCGTTGGTGGTAATGTCAAAAATACTCTGAGAAATGTTTGTACTGTCAAAATTCATGAGAAAAGTTGCAATCAGCTTGGCTAATGCTTTCACCTTTAATGACTCCGCCATCAATCAGCTTTGCCAGCATAGTTTGAAATTAATAATCAACATAAACGATTTGATTTCGTTTGGATATGGCAGAAAACGGAACGAAATCATTTCGTTAATTTGACGATCTTAACGTTAATAAACGAAACGAAATGACTTCGTTTCGTTTATTAACGTTGATTATCGTAACGAAATGATATCGTTTCGTTGGTTAAGCATGCCTGATATATACCACTGATCTTTATGATTTCTTCAGACAACAATATATGCTATACACGTAAGCATTTGGTGAAATTTGAAGCTTCTACCTGATAAAATGGGGCCGAAATCGCAAAAAAAAATATATATATACTATATATATACCATCATATATATATTATATATATCACCGATCTCTATGATTTTTTGACACAACAATATATACTATATACGTAAACAATCGGTGAAATTTGAGGCTTATAGCTGTTAAAATGGGGTAGAAATTGCGAATAGTTTCTTATCTGAACAATCGGTTGTATGAGATATATACTATGTATACCACCGATCTCAATGATTTTATCAGACATCAATATATTCTATACGCGTAAGCCTTGGTGAAATTTGAAGCATCTAGCTGTTAAAATGGGGCCGAAATCGCAAAAAAAAAATATATATATACTATATATACCATCATATATATATTATATATATCACCGATCTCTATGAATTTTTGACACAACAATATATACTATATACGTAAGCAATCGGTGAAATTTGAAGCTTATAGCTGTTAAAATGGGGTAGAAATTGCGAAAAGTTTCTTATCTGAAAAATCGGTTGTATGAGATATATACTATATATACAACCGATCTCTATGATTTTTTTAGACAACAATATATGCTATATACGTAATCATTCGCTGAAATTTGAAGCCTCTAGCTCTTAAAGTAGGACAGTAATTACCAAAAGTTTCTTAACTGAACAGTCGACAAATGTCTAATCGGACACCCAAATACACCCGCTCACCAAATTTTATCAAGATATCTCAAAAATTGAGGGACTAGGTTGCATTCAAACAGACAGACGGGCAGACGGACATGGCTAAATCAACTCAGCTCTTCATCCTGATTATTTCGGTATACTTAATGGTGGGTCTATCTATTTTCCTTTAAGGACTTACAATTTTGGGTTTCGTGACGAAATTAATATACCATTTCATTTTCATGAAAGGTATAAAAATAGGTAGGTACTTTGTGTGAGGATGCAAAGCTTCACGTTTTTTGTGGTCTGCATGTAAAAACTATGACTACGAATCACGTATTTCAAAAATATATGACGTAAACGTAACTATTTGATGAAATTTGATGAATTTTGAAGCTTCTAGCCGTAAAAAAGGGGCAAAAATGACAGTTTATATGAAGTATATAATATTTATACCACCGATCTCTATGATTTTTTCAGACAACAATATATGCTATATACGTAAGCATTTGGTGAAATTTGAAGCTTCTAGCTGTTACAACGGGGCCGAAATTGCGCAAAGT
The DNA here is from genome assembly GCF_040869045.1 of Eurosta solidaginis. Lineage (NCBI taxonomy): Eukaryota > Metazoa > Arthropoda > Insecta > Diptera > Tephritidae > Eurosta > Eurosta solidaginis. Next base: position 68,678,603 of record NC_090324.1, on the reverse strand, counting down.
TTCTTATCTGAAAAATCGGTTGTATGAGATATATACTATATATACCACCGATCTCAATGATTTTTTCAGACATCAATGTATGCTATACACGTAAGCATTTGGTGAAATTTGAAGCTTCTAGCTAGTAAAATGGGGCCGAAATCGCAACAAAAAATATATATATACTAAATATACCATCATATATATATTATATATATCACCGATCTGTATAATTTTTTGACACAACAATATATACTATATACGTAAACTACCGGTGAAATTTGAAGCTTATAGCTGCTAAAATGGGGTAGAAATTGCGAAAAGTTTCTTATCTGAACAATCGCTTGTATGAGATATATACTATATATACAACCGATCTCTATGATTTTTTCAGACAACAATATATGCAATATACGTAAACAATCGGTGAAATTTTAAGTTTCTATCTGTTAAAATGGGGCTAAAATTTCGAATATATATATATATACTATATATATATACTATATATACCACCATATATATACTATATGTACCACCGATCTTTATGATTTTTTCAGACAACAATATATGCTATATACGTAAGCATTCGTTGAAATTTTAAGCCTCTATCTCTTAAAATAGGACAGTAATTACGAAAAGTTTCTTATCTGAACAATCGGTTGTGGGGGATATATACTATATATACGACCGATCTCATCAATTTTTTCAGGCAACAATATGTGCAATATGTAAGGTTCTTTAAGCGCAGCGGAATTAAAACGCGTGATCGTTCTGGTTAAACTCTTTATTTCAACTTACTGTTACATTAAAATGGTATGATGTCTATACAGCTAATCTCTTCAGTTATTTTAAAGTACATTAGCCTTATATACAAAGTATACATAGTACATAGAAATTGAGTGAAATGCACTATTGGTTTGCAGAGTTGTATTAGGAATTCAACAAACACCCCTTCAAACCAAATTGGTGCATGAAACTTTCAAATTTAAATATTTAAGTTCATTAAGCACGTATTTTGCAGCTTGCATATGCTCTTTATGTGGATGCGAATTATATTGCGACAGTTTGGAAACTATATGCGCAATTCCTGGACGAGAGATGACAGCCAGATACATGAGCTCACCAACTAAGCTCTGATAGGTTTTTGTTTCTAACGCGTCGCATTGTTTGTCGCACTTTCGCAAAACCGTACCCGGTGCCCATGGAGTTGCTGCTGGCTTACAGTCAGCCATGCCCCATTGCTGAAGTAGTTGCTCGACGTATCTCTTTTGATGTATGGTGATGTCACCACGATCACCCTCTCTTTCAATTTCCATCCCAAGATAAAAAGATATTGGACCACGATCGACCGCCTCGATGTGCTTATTTAATGATTTGATAACTGCCTGTATTTCTTGTGTACTAGAACTCGCTATTATCATATCGTCGACATATAGACCGATGATATTAATATTGTTTTTATCGCGACGAATATAAATGGATGGGTCAGACCTACATCTCAAGAACCCCATTTTCGACAATATATCTGTGACTTTCCTGTTCCACTCACGACCAGCTTGTTTCAGACCGTACAAAGCCTTTCTGAGCCTGCATACTTTATTCGGATGATTTGCGTCTTTGAACGTTGGTGGTTGATACATGTAAATCGTTTCTTCCAAATCCCCATTTAAGTATGCTGCAACAATGTCCAGATGATTTACAACCAATTTGTGTTTTGCCGCTAACGCCAACAGTAAACGAATCGTTGAATGACGTACCACTGGAGCAAATGTTTCATTATAGTCAACATTGTACTTTTGTGAACACCCCAATGCAACTAATCTTTCCTTGTGTTTTTCAACCATAGCATCGGGCTTCCGTTTTATAGGAAATACCCATTTACAACCAATGATATTTTTATTGACCTGTTTGTCTACCAAGTCCCAAGTGCTATTACGCATTAACGAGTCATATTCCAGCTTCATGGCTTCCTTCCATTTCTCCGCCTCTGACGAGTTTAATGTTTCTTTCACTGTTCTAGGATCGTCAACAACACTATTCAACAAATCGGCATCAGCTTCCATGCAGTAAACCTTTCTTGGTCTTCCTATACTCCCAGTTCGAATGATTTTTGGCCTACCTCGCTTTCGCTTATTGTTAGCCATCGCTACCTCTTCATAATCCGACTCGGTATCTTCCTCTTCTTCTTCTACTACTTCTTTTTCTTCATATACTTGTTTTTCTTCTTCGTCGTCGCATTCCTCATCTTCTTCAACCGTATCGTCACTCATTACGTGTTTATTTTGGCTTAAAAATGGTTCTTCGCTGATAAAAAATGGTTCTTCCCGGTTTTCCTCATCTCTTGAATTTGTCTCAAAAGACCTCTCAAAAAATATAACATCGCGTGCAATTGTTACTCGATTTGTTTCCAAATTAATTAATCGATACCCCTTTGTTGACGCATGATAACCAACGAACTTTAGTTTAATTCCCTTTGGCAAAAATTTACTTCCACGCGGCTTCGGACCCATTTACAATACAACTGCATCGCAACCAAAAGTTCGAAAATGTGACACGCTTGGCTTTCGTCCATTCCACCTTTCATAAGGCGTTACAGATTCCAAAATCTTCGTAGGTGACCTGTTCCGGATATATACCGCCGTACTCAACGCCTCTGCCCACAACGACTGAGGCAACCCAGACGCGTTTAGCATACATCGCGCCATCTCGACCAATGTCCGGTTGGCCCTTTCAGCAACGCCGTTTTGCTGAGGACTATACGGAACCGTAGTTTGGTGTCGAATGATTTTTTGACACAACAATATATACTATATACGTAAGCAATCGGTGAAATTTGAAGCTTAAAGCTGTTAGAATGGGGTAGAAATTGCGAAAAATTTCTTATCTGAACAATCAGTTGTATGAGATATATACTATATATACAACCGATCGCTATGATTTTTTCACACAACAATATATGCTATATGCGTAAGCATTCGGTGAAATTTGAAGCTTCTAGCTGTTAGAATGGGGTAGAAATTGCGAAAAGTTTCTTATCTGAACAATCGGTTGTATGAGATATATACTACATATACAACCGATCGCTATGATTTTTTCACACAACAATATATGCTGTATGCGTAAGCATTCGGTGAAATGTGAAGCTTCTAGCGGTTAGAATGGGGTAGAAATTGCGAAAAGTTTCTTATCTGAACAATCGGTTGTATGAGATATATACTATATATACAACCGATCGCTATGATTTTTTCAGACATCAATATATGCTATACACATAAGCATTTGGTGAAATTTGAAGCATCTAGCTGTTAAAAAGGGGCCGAAATCGCAAAAAAATTTATATATATATTATATATATATACTATATATACCATCATATATATATTATATATATGACCGATCTCTATGATTTTTTGACACAACAATATATACTATATACGTAAACATTCGGTGAAATTTGAAGCTTATAGCTGTTAAAATGGGGTAGAAATTGCGAATAGTTTCTTATATGAACAATCGGTTGTATGAGATATATACTATATATACAACCGATCTCTATAATTTTTTCAGACAACAATATATGCTATATACGTAAGCATTTGGTGAAATTTGAAGCTTGTAGCTTTTAAAATGTGGCTAAAATTGCGAAAATATATATATATATGCTATATATATATACTATATATACCACCATATATATACTATATATACCACTGATCTTTATGATTTTTTCAGACAACAACACATTCTATATACGTAAGCATTTGGTGAAATTTGAAGCTTCTAGCTGTTAAAATGGGGCGAAAATTGCGAATATATATATATATACTATATATACCACCATATCTATACTATATATACCACTGATCTTTATGATTTCTTCAGACAACAATATATGCTATACACGTAAGCATTTGGTGAAATTTGAAGCTTCTACCTGATAAAATGGGGCCGAAATCGCAAAAAAATATATATATATACTATATATATACCATCATATATATATTATATATATCACCGATCTCTATGATTTTTTGACACAACAATATGTACTATATACGTAAACAATCGGTGAAATTTGAAGCTTATAGCTGTTAAAATGGGGTAGAAATTGCGAATAGTTTCTTATCTGAACAATCAGTTGTATGAGATATATACTATGTATACCACCGATCTCAATGATTTTATCAGACATCAATATATTCTATACGCGTAAGCCTTGGTGAAATTTGAAGCTTATAGCTGTTAAAATGGGGTAGAAATTGCGAATAGTTTCTTATCTGAACAATCGGTTGTATGAGATATATACTATGTATACAACCGATCTCTATGATTTTTTTAGACAACAATATATGCTATATACGTAATCATTCGTTGAAATTTGAAGCCTCTAGCTCTTAAAGTAGGAAAGTAATTACCAAAAGTTTCTTAACTGAACAGTCGACAAATGTCTAATCGGACACCCAAATACACCCGCTCACCAAATTTTATCAAGATATCTCAAAAATTGAGGGACTAGTTTGCATTCAAACAGACAGACGGGCAGACGGACATGGCTAAATCAACTCAGCTCTTCATCCTGATTATTTCGGTATACTTAATGGTGGGTCTATCTATTTTCCTTTAAGGACTTACAATTTTTGGTTTCGTGACGAAATTAATATAACATTTCATTTTCATGAAAGGTATAAAAATAGGTAGGTACTTTGTGTGAGGATGCAAAGCTTCACGTTTTTTGTGGTCTGCATGTAAAAACTATGACTACGAATCACGTATTTCAAAAATATATGACGTAAACGTAACTATTTGATGAAATTTGATGAATTTTGAAGCTTCTAGCCGTAAAAAAGGGGCAAAAATGACAGTTTATATGAAGTATATAATATTTATACCACCGATCTCTATGATTTTTTCAGACAACAATATATGCTGTATACGTAAGCATTTGGTGAAATTTGAAGCTTCTAGCTGTTAAAACGGGGCCGAAATTGCGCAAAGTTTCTTATCTGAAAAATCGGTTGTATGAGATATATACTATATATACCACCGATCTCAATGATTTTTTCAGACATCAATGTATGCTATATACGTAAGCATTCGTTGAAATTTTAAGCCTCTATCTCTTAAAATAGGGCAGTAATTACGAAAAGTTTCTTATCTGAACAATCGGTTGTGGGGGATATATACTATATATACGACCGATCTCATCAATTTTTTCAGGCAACAATATGTGCAATATGTAAGGTTCTTTAAGCGCAGCGGAATTAAAACGCGTGACCGTTCTGGTTAAACTCTTTATTTCAACTTACTGTTACAATAAAATGGTATGATGTCTATACAGCTAATCTCTTCAGTTATTTTAAAGTACATTAGCCTTATATACAAAGTATACATAGTACATAGAAATTGAGTGAAATGCACGATTGGTTTGCAGAGTTGTATTAGGAATTCAACAAACACCCCTTCAAACCAAATTGGTGCATGAAACTTTCAAATTTAAATATTTAAGTTCATTAAGCACGTATTTTGCAGCTTGCATATGCTCTTTATGTGGATGCGAATTATATTGCGACAGTTTGGAAACTATATGCGCAATTCCTGGACGAGAGATGACAGCCAGATACATGAGCCCACCAACTAAGCTCTGATAGGTTTTTGTTTCTAACGCGTCGCATTGTTTGTCGCACTTTCGCAAAACCGTACCCGGTGCCCATGGAGTTGCTGCTGGCTTACAGTCAGCCATGCCCCATTGCTGAAGTAGTTGCTCGACGTATCTCTTTTGATGTATGGTGATGTCACCACGATCACCCTCTCTTTCAATTTCCATCCCAAGATATGGACCACGATCGACCGCCTCGATGTGCTTATTTAATGATTTGATAACTGCCTGTATTTCTTGTGTACTGGAACTCGCTATTATCATATCGTCGACATATAGACCGATGATATTAATATTGTTTTTATCGCGACGAATATAAATGGATGGGTCAGACCTACATCTCAAGAACCCCATTTTCGACAATATATCTGTGACTTTCCTGTTCCACTCACGACCAGCTTGTTTCAGACCGTACAAAGCCTTTCTGAGCCTGCACACTTTATTCGGATGATTTGCGTCTTTGAACGTTGGTGGTTGATACATGTAAACCGTTTCTTCCAAATCCCCATTTAAGTATGCTGCAACAATGTCCAGATGATTTACAACCAATTTGTGTTTTGCCGCTAACGCCAACAGTAAACGAATCGTTGAATGACGTACCACTGGAGCAAATGTTTCATTATAGTCAACATTGTACTTTTGTGAACACCCCAATGCAACTAATCTTTCCTTGTGTTTTTCAACCATAGCATCGGGCTTCCGTTTTATAGTAAATACCCATTTACAACCAATGATATTTTTATTGACCGGTTTGTCTACCAAGTCCCAAGTGCTATTACGCATTAACGAGTCTTATTCCAGCTTCATGGCTTCCTTCCATTTCTCCGCCTCTGACGAGTTTAATGCTTCTTTCACTGTTCTAGGATCGTCAACAACACTATTCAACAAATCGGCATCAGCTTCCATGCAGTAAACCTTTCTTGGTCTTCCTATACTCCCAGTTCGAATGATTTTTGGCCTACCTCGCTTTCGCTTATTGTTAGCCATCGCTACCTCTTCATAATACGACTCGGTATCTTCCTCTTCTTCTTCTACTACTTCTTTTTCTTCATCTACTTGTTTTTCTTCTTCGTCGTCGCATTCCTCATCTTCTTCAACCGTATCGTCACTCATTACGTGTTTATTTTGGCTTAAAAATGGTTCTTCGCTGATAAAAAATGGTTCTTCCCGGTTTTCCTCATCTCTTGAATTTGTCTCAAAAGACCTCTCAAAAAATATAACATCGCGTGCAATTGTTACTCGATTTGTTTCCAAATTAATTAATCGATACCCCTTTGTTGACGCATGATAACCAACGAACTTTAGTTTAATTCCCTTTGGCAAAAATTTACTTCCACGCGGCTTCGGACCCATTTACAATACCACTGCATCGCAACCAAAAGTTCGAAAATGTGACACGCTTGGCTTTCGTCCATTCCACCTTTCATAAGGCGTTACAGATTCCAAAATCTTCGTAGGTGACCTGTTCCGGATATATACCGCCGTACTCACCGCCTCTGCCCACAACGACTGAGGCAACCCAGGCGCGTTTAGCATACATCGCGCCATATCGACCAATGTCCGGTTGGCCCTTTCAGCAACGCCGTTTTGCTGAGGACTATACGGAACCGTAGTTTGGTGTCGAATACCCCGCGCATTAAGAAAATTCGTGACCTGGGAATTGACAAATTCTTTCCCATTGTCGCTACGAATTGTTTTTATTTTGCGGCCTGTCTGCTTCTCCGCGATCGCAGTAAAAAGTTTAAGCATTTCAAACGCTTCGGATTTGTTTTTCAAAAAATAAACCGCTGTATATCGCGAATAACCGTCTATAAATGTCATGAAGTATGATGCGCCACCCACCGAGTTAATACCTATCGGTCCACATAAGTCTGTATGCACCAACTTCAAGGCATCTTTCGTATAAACTTTACCATAATTTGCGTAGGGCTTACCATGGATTTTACAAACTGCACATGTAAAACAGTCAATTTTCTTAGGAAATTTTAGATTTAAATCATTCACCATATTTGTTTTTGTTAATTTTATTAAATCATTTGCATTTATGTGGCCAAACCGACTATGCCAGTTACTCACATCATCACTAACAGCATTTACGCTTTGCATAGTTTTACTAGCTAATACATTTGCTACATAGATTCCGCTTTCCAATTTAGCAGTCAAAATAGTGTCTTTGTTTTTATTTTTTATAACCGCGCTATTTTGTGCAAACGTCACGACATTACCACCCTCACTTGCTTTTCTGATAGAAAAAAAATTTGAATGAAGTTCAGGCACATACCAAACATCTCGCAATTTCATTGTTGTAAAATTTGTTTTTTAATTCTACCGTGCCTTTTCCTTTTGCATAAATGCACTAACCCGACGCTAAAATAATTGTATGCTTAAGAGGAACAAGCGAAACAAAACTATTTGCATTTTTGCACATATGCGACGTCGCCCCGCTGTCAATGATCCAAGTTCCGCTGAAATCGCCATCTCTCTCAAATAATGACCAAGCTTTTTCATCTACCAACGAATTGTTACCTGAAGAAGGGCACTGTGAACGTATGTGCCCTCTCCGTCACATTTAACGTTGTTGTATTTGCCTGGCTCGTTAGTTTTTCTATTTCCTTTCTGCCTTGTCTTCGTATCATTACTGCTGCCAAAGCCTCTGCCACCACCTGCGCTGATTTCACTGCTCGCACCTTTACCGCTTCCAATGCCGGTATCACCACTACCGCCTCTGCTGCTGTTTACATTTTTGCTACTTCCAGCTCCGTACCGTCTTCGCGCTTCGTTTGCTGAAAAAACTATTTCTCCACCGCTGCTCTTGTCACCATGTCTTTGTTCTTCTTCCAATATTTTTGCTGTGAGTTTATCCAACTTTGCCAATGTGTCCCTACTTTCGATTGCCACCACAAAATTTTCCATTTCGTCTGGTAACGAACATAAGAGGAAAATGGATAAAAAATCGTCTTCCATTGTTATCCCAACTTCCTTTAAATCGCCTATTATACAGCAAAATTCTTTTAAGTGGACCGAAAATTTACCGCTACTTGAAAATTTAAAGCGAATTAATTTTTTAAACAAATTTACTTTGCGACATGCCGTGTCTGATTTGTAAAGACCGCTAAAAACGTCCCAAGCACTTTTTGCTGTAACGCAGCTTTTTATGTGTATAAGCTCACTAGGTTTAACGCTCAAAGTGATAGTTGCAAGTGCTTTTCTATCACTTATCAACCATGCTGCTTTTGCTTCCTCTGCTTCTGGAGGAGAATCCACTACAACATACCACAAATCTAACGTAATTAGCAAACTTTTTATTTGTATGCACCAAGTAGAATAATTATCACTACTTAACTTCTCAATATTCGATAACACATTCGCCATTATACCGCGCTTATTGCTTTTAACACCGGATAAGCAAAACAACCGAAAAACACAACAAATTTTCTTTAATTATTCTTTAATTTTTCCGAATTAAAGATTTTACCAGATTTTACTATCTTGGCCCATAACCAATTATAAGGTTCTTTAAGCGCAGCGGAATTAAAACGCGTGACCGTTCTGGTTAAACTCTTTATTTCAACTTACTGTTACAATAAAATGGTATGATGTCTATACAGCTAATCTCTTCAGTTATTGTAAAGTACATTAGCCTTATATACAAAGTATACATAGTACATAGAAATTGAGTGAAATGCACGATGGTTTGCAGAGTTGTATTAGGAATTCAACACAATATACGAAATTATATGGTGAAGTTTGAAACGTCAATCTGTTAAATTGAGTAAGATATGACAAAAATCTTCTTTTTCTGAAAAATCGGTTGTATGGAGGATATATGCTATAGTGGTCCGATCCGGCCGGTTCCGACAAATGTCTAATCGGACACCCAAATACACCCGCTCACCAAATTTTATCAAGATATCTCAAAAATTGAGGGACTAGTTTGCATACAAACAGACAGACGAACAGACGGACATGGCTAATTCGACTCAGCTTGTCATCCTGATTATTTCGGTATACTTAATGGTGGGTATATCTATTTTCCTTTAAGGACTTACAATTTTGGGTTTCGTGACGAAATTAATATACCATTTCATTTTCATGAAGCATATATTGTGTCTGAAAAAATTATAAAGATCGGTGGTATATATAGTATATATATGGTGGTATATATAGTATATATATAGTATATAGATATATTCTCGCAATTTTAGCCCCATTTTAACAGCTAGAAGCTTCAAATTTCACTGAATGCTCACGTATATAGCATATATTGTTGTCTGAAAAAATCATAGAGATCGGTTGTATATATAGTATATATCTCATATAACCGATTGTTCAGATAAGAAACTTTTCGCAATTTCTATCCCATTTTAACAGCTATAAGCTTCAAATTTCACCGATTTCTTACGTATATAGTATATATAGTTGTGTCAAAAAATCATAGAGATCGGTGATATATATAATATATATATGATAGTATATATAGCATATATGTATAGAATATATATATATATATTTTGCGATTTCGGCCCCATTTTAACAGCTAGAAGCTTAAAATTTTTCCAAATGCTTACGTATATAGCAAATATTGTTGTCTGAAAAAATCATAGAGATCGGTGGAATATATATTACATACTTCATATAAACTGTCATTTTTGCCCCTTTTTTACGGCTAGAAGCTTCAAAATTCATCAAATTTCATCAAATAGTTACGTTTGCGTCAAATATTTTTGAAATACGTGATTCATAGTCATAGTTTTTACATGCAGACCACAAAAAACGTGAAGCTTTGCATCCTCACACAAAGTACCTACCTATTTTTATACCTTTCATGAAAATGAAATGTTATATTAATTTCGTCACGAAACCCAAAATTGTAAGTCCTTAAAGGAAAATAGATAGACCCACCATTAAGTATACCGAAATAATCAGGATGAAAAGCTGAGTCGATTTAGCCAAGTCCGTCTGTTCGTCTGTCTGTTTGTATGCAAACTAGTCCCTCAATTTTTGAGATATCTTGATAAAATTTGGTGAGCGGGTGTATTTGGGTGTCCGATTAGACATTTGTCGGAACCGGCCGGATCGGACCACTATAGCATATATCCTCCATACAACCGATTTTTAAGAAAAAGAGGATTTTTGTCATATCTTACTCAATTTAACAGATAGAAGCTTCAAACTTCACCATATAATTTCGTATATTGCACATATTGTTGCCTGAAAGAATTGATGAGATCGGTAGTATATATAGTATATATCCCCCACTGCCGATTGTAAGCTTCAAATTTCACCGATTCATTACGTATATAGTATATATTGTTGTGTCAAGAAATCAAGAATCCCCCACTGCCGATTGTAAGCTTCAAATTTCACCGATTCATTACGTATATAATATATATTGTTGTGTCAAGAAATCATAGATATCGGTGATATATATAATATATATATGATGGTATATATAGTATATATATTTTTTTTTGCGTTTTCGGCCCCATTTTAACAGCTAGAAGCTTCAAATTTCATCAAATAGTTACGTTTACGTCATATATTGTTGAAATACGTGATTCGTAGTCATATTTTTTACACGCAGACCACAAAAAACCTGAAACTTTGAATCCTCACACAAAGTACCTACCTGTTTTTATACTCAGTTGAGCAGAGCTCACACAGTATATTAACTTTGATTGGATATCGGTTGGTTGTACAGGTATAAAGGAATTGAGATAGATATAGACTTCCATATATCAAAATCATCAGGATCGAAAAAAAATTTGATTGAGCCATGTCCGTCCGTCCGTCCGTCTGCCGTTAACACGATAACTTGAGTAAATTTTGAGGTATCTTGATGAAATTTGGTATGTAGGTTTCTGAGCACTCATCTCAGATCGCTATTTAAAATGAACAATATCGGACTATAACCACGCCCACTTTTTCGATATCGAAAATTTTGAAAAACCGGAATAGTGCGATAATTCATTACCAAAGATGGATAAAGCGATGAAACTTGGTAGGTGAGGTGAACTTATCACGCAGAATAGAAAGTTAGTAAAATTATGGACAATGGGCGTGGCACCGCCCGCTTTTAAAAGAAGGTAATTTAAAACTTTTGCAAGCTGTAATTTGGCAGCCGTTGAAGATATCATGATTCAATTTGGCAGGAACGTTACTCCTATTACTATATGTAAGCTTAATAAAAATTAGCAAAATCGGAGAACGACCACGCCCACTTTAAAATTTTTTTTTAAAGTCAAACTTTAACAAAAAATTCAATATCTTTACAGTATATAAGTAAATTATATCAACATTCGACACCAGTAATGATATTGTGCAATAAAATACAAAAAAAAAAAAGAAAATTTCAAAATGGGCGTGGCTCCGCACTTTTTCTTAATGGTACATATTAATATTCGCTAACTAACTGATATCCGAATACTAACTACCAGCAGGATACTTAAGTATTAAATGGATATATTTACTTGAATGCTTATAACTTTTGTATTAGTCCATCGATTTTGTTGAATGAAAGCTTATTTTTTTTGTAATAAAACAGAGCTTAGAGAGACAGTTTATCATTTAATTTGTCTAGGATACTTTTAATGCCATAAGTCGAACACAAATTTTCCCTTGTGAAATTTGGTAGGGGCGTAGCTTCTAGGACGATAGCTGTTTTCTGTGAAAAAGGGCGAAATTGGTTGAAGCCACGCCCAGTTTTTTTACACAGTCGTCCGTCTGTCCTTCCGCGCGGCCGTTAATCCGATAACTTTAGCAAAAATCGACATATCTTTACTAAACTCAGTTCTCGTACTTATCTGAACTCTCTTTGAATTGGTGTAAAAAATGGACGAAATCCGACTGTGACCACGCCCACTTTTTCGATATCGAAAGTTACGAAAAATTAAAAAAATGCCATAATTCTATACCAAATACGAAAAAAGGGATGGAACATGGTAATTGGATTGGTTTATTGACGCAAACTATAACTTTAGAAAAAAACTTTGTAAAATGGGTGTGACACCTACCATATTAAGTAGAAGTAAATGAAAAAGTTCTGCAGGGCGAAATCAAGGGCTTTGAATCTTGGCAGGAATACCGTTCGTGGTATTACATATATAAATAAATTAGCGGTACCCGACAGATGATGTTCTGGGTCACCCTGGTCCACATTTTGGTCGATATCTCGAAAACGCCTTCACATATACAACTACCACCACTCCCTTTTAAAACCCTCATTAATACCTTTAATTTGATACCCATATCGTACAAACACATTATAGAGTCACCCCTGGTCAACGTTTATGGCGATATCTCGAAAAGGCGTCCACCTATAGAACTAAGGCCCACTCCCTTTTAAAATACTCATTAACACCTTTCATTTGATACCCATATCGTACAAACAAATTCTAGGGTCACCCCTGTTCCACCTTTATGGCGATATCCCGAAGAGAGCTATTTTTGAGATATCTTAATAAAATTTGGTGAGTTCAAATTTCACCAAATGCTTACGAGTATAGCATATATTGTTGTCTGAAAAAATCATTGAGATCTGTGGTATACATAGTATATATCTCATACAACCGATTGTTCATATAAGAAACTTTGCGCAATTTCTGCCCCGTTTTAACAGCTAGAAGCTTCAAATTTCACCAAATGCTTACGTATATATATATATATATATATAGCATATATTGTTGTCTGAAAAAATCATAGAGATAGGTAGTATATATATTATATACTTCATATAAACTGTCGTTTTTGCCCCTTTTTTACGGCTAGAAGCTTCAAAATTCATCAAATTTCATCAAATAGTTACGTTTACGTCATATATTTTTGAAATACGTGATTTGAAGTCATAGTTTTACATGCAGACCACATAAAACCTAAAGGCATCTTCACACAGTACCTACCTATTTTTATATCTTTCATGAAAATTAAATGGTATATTAATTTCGTCGCGAAACATAAAATTGTAAGTCCTTAAAGGAAAATAAATAGATCCACCATTAAGTATACCGAAATAATCAGGATGAAGAGCTGAGTTGATTTAGCCATGTCCGTCTGTCTGTTTGTATGCAAATTAGTACCTCAATTTTTGAGATATTTTGATAAAATTTGGCGAGCGGGTGTATTTGTGTGTCCGATTAGACATTTGTCGGAACCGGCCGGATCGGACCACTATAGCATATATCCTCCATAAAACCGATTTTTCAGAAAAAGAGGATTTTTGTCATATCTTACTCAATTTAACAGATTGAAGCTTCAAATTTCACCATATAATTTCGTATATTGCACATATTGTTGCCTGAAAAAATTGATGAGATCGGTCGTATATATTGTATATATCCCCCACAGCCGATTGTTCAGATAAGAAACTTTTGGTAATTACTGCCCTATTTTAAGAGCTAGAGGTTTCAAATTTCAACGAATGCTTACGTATATAGCATATATTGTTGTCTGAAAAAATCATAAAGATCGGTGGTATATATAGTATATATATGGTGGTATATATTGTATATATATATATTTTCGCAATTTAAGCCCCATTTTACCGCCTAGAATCTTCAAATTTCAGTGAATGCTTACATATATAGCATATATTGTTGTCTGAAAAAATCATAGAGATCGGTTGTATATATAGTATATATCTCATACAACCGGTTGTTCAGATAAGAAATTTTTCGCAATTTCTACCCCATTTTAACAGCTATAAGCTTCAAATTTCATCGATTTCTTACGTATATAGTATATATTGTTGTGTCAAAAAATCATAGAGATCGGTGATATATATAATATATATATGGTGGTATATATAGTATATATATATTTTTTTTGCGATATGGGCCCCATTTTAACAGCTAGAAGCTTCAAATTTCACCAACTGCTTACGTGTATAGCATATATTGATGGGTGAAAAAATCATTGAGATCGGTGGTATACATAGTATATATCTGATACAACCGATTATTCAGATAAGAAACTTTGCGCATTTTCTGCTTCAAATTTCACCAAATGCTTACGTATATAGCATATATTGTTGTCTGAAAAAATCATAGAGATCGGTTGTATATATATTATATATTTCATATAAACTGTCATTTTTGCCCTTTTTTTACGGCTAGAAGCTTCAAAATTCATCAGATTTCATCAAATAGTTACGTTTACGTCATATATTTTTGAAATACGTGATTTGAAGTCATAGTTTTTACATGCAGACCACAAAAAACCTGAAGGCATCCTCACACAAAGTACCTACCTACCTAAATGAAATGGTATATTAATTTCGCCACGAACCCCAAAATTGTAATTCCTTAATGAAAAATAGATAGACCCACCATTAAGTATACCGAAATAATCAGGATGCAGAGCTGAGTGGATTTAGCCATGCCCGTCTGTCCGTCTGTCTGTTTGTATGCAAACTAGTCCCTCAATTTTTGAGATATCTTGATAAAATTTGGCGAGCGGGTGTATTTGTGTGTCCGATTAGACATTTGTCGGAACCGGCCGGATCGGGCCACTATAGCATATATCCTCCATAAAACCGATTTTTCAGAAAAAGAGGATTTTTGTCATATCTTACTCAATTTAACAGATTGAAGCTTCAAATTTCACCATATAATTTCGTATATTGCACATATTGTTGCCTGAAAGAATTGATGAGATCGGTAGTATATATAGTATATATCCCCCACAGCCGATTGTTCAGATAAAAATCTTTTCCTAATTACTGCCCTATTTTAAGAGCTAGAGGCTTCAAATTTGAACAAATGCTTACGTATAAAGCATATAGTTGTCTGAAAAAATCATAAAGATCGGTGGTATATATAGTATATATATGGTGGTATATATAATATATATATATAGTATATATATATTTTTTCGCAATTTTAGCCCCATTTTACCAGCTAGAAGCTTCAAATTTCACTGAATGCTTACATATGTATAGCGGTTGTATTCAATCCACGGTTCTCCAACTCCTTTTTCAGTTGATGGATCCTTAATTCACTTAACTTTGCCATGTCCAAGATATATTCGCAATCTTCGGAATTTATTCAACAATTCCTCTTCTTACTCCAATTGTAACGAATTTACTGCAAATCCTCTTATATGCCCTTTTGCTAAGTTCGTATCACTAAACTGTTGAATAAATAACACCAATATTGAATAATGGAAAAATGGCCTTTATTAAAGTACTTCACAATAACACTTATACTTTGCAACTATCTGGCTTAATAACCAAACTGATAGCTTAAATGAAACTGACTTTCAAAATAATACTGCTATTGCTCGCTAGATAGCGTCTTAATCGAAACTGCCCATAGCGCCTCTACCGCTGATGCGTTTATACTCTGTGATTTCCTTGTGGCATCTTCTAGGCGCTTCCGGAATTTTACTTAGTTAGTTATAAATTTCTCAGCTACAATTACAGATGTATAATTTCTCATTTGAGTAATACTTGCACAAATTATTGCCCTCTCTTGTGACAACTCAGATAAGATATATGCATGTGTTTGTGCATTGTTTCTCCGCTGCTCGTATACGTACATATGTGTAGTCCCAATTATTGATTCGTTTATGTAGATACATAATGATTGAATTATTGAAGTGAATTCACGTCACTGCTTAGCATCGGCCTAGAGATGGCAGCACCCCTTAGTTTTGCTAATATTCGTAAGAATATATATAGTATATATATATATTTTCGCAATTTTAGCCCCACTTTAACAGCTAGAAGTTTCAAATTTCACCGAATGCTTACGTATATAGCATATATTGTTGTCTGAAAAAATCCTAGAGATCGGTTGTATATATAGTATATATCTCATACAACCGATTTTTCAGATAAGAAACTTTTCGCAATTTCTACCCCATTTTTACAGCTATAAGCTTCAAATTTCACCGATTGCTTACGTATATAGTATATATTGTTGTTTCAAAAAATCATAGAGATCGGTGATATATATAATATATATATGATGGTATATATAGTATATATATATAGTATATATATTTTTTTTTGCGATTTCGGCCCCATTTTAAAAGATAGAAGCTTCAAATTTCACCAAATGCTTACATGTATAGCATATATTGATGTCTGAAAAAATCATTGAGTTCGGTGGTATACATAGTATATATCTCATACAACCGATTGTTCAGATAAGAAACTTTGCGCAATTTCTGCCCCGTTTTAACAGCTAGAAGCTTCAAATTTCACCAAATGCTTACGTATATAGAATATATTGTCTGAAAAAATCATAGAGATAGGTGGTATATATATTATATACTTCATATAAACTGTAATTTTTACCCCTTTTTTACGGCCAGAAGCTTCAAAATTCATCAAATTTCATCAAATAGTTACGTTTACGTCATATATTTTTGAAATACGTGATTCGTAGTCATAGTTTTTACATGCAGACCACAAAAAACGTGAAGCTTTGCGTCCCCACACAAAGTACCTACCTATTTTTATATCTTTGTAACGTAGCAAAATGCCGCGTACAGCGAACAACCATCTTCACATAATATACCATATAAATATACATACCCTAGATCGCCTTGCACAGCGAACAACCACCCGCACATAGTATGCCAAGTACCAACAGCGAACAACCAAACATACCCAGCATGTGTAATGCTGACTATCTGGCATGCATTTTTCATTCGCTATCATAACGAGGAGTTATTGATGAGCTGAATTCTTAACCATTTTATATGCTAACAAGTATGAAATGGCAAACGCCACAACTCACTGCATACTCTTCACCTAGGTAAGTGAGGCTGAGGCCAAACTTCCAATGGTAGGTATCGAGGGGGCCCCAAGGTGAACGGGGAGACTCCCAGCGAACCCATCGGGCTCATGGATCTCCCCCCCCCCCTCACCCATGGGAAACCAATCTTTGCACAACGTCCCACGGGATAGAAGGGTATACGCTCTCTTTCTACCCTGAAGGGTCCAGGACCAGTCCTGGGCTCCACTTGAGGGACATGCCAGGCCCAATTCATATTAATACGGGTGGCATTTGTCGCGGACCGTTCACCCAGGGTTGCCGAGGATCATCCCGCTCCCCCGCTCCCTGGGTGAGGTGCCGAGCCATATGCAACGGTGGACCTTACCACACCCCTCACGGTCGCTAGGGCTCTTGTCCGAGGCTCCCTGAGAGGAGTACTGGGTCTCCCAGCAACAAATACGGGTGGCGTTTGGCGCGGACAGTTCACCCAGGGTTGCCGAGGATCATCCCGCTCCCCCACTCCCTAGGTGAGGTGCCGAGCCATATGCAACGGTGGACCTTACTACACCCCTCACGGTCGCTAGGACTCCTGTCCGAGGCTCCCTGAGAGGAGTACTGGGTCTACCCAGCAACAAATGGGAGTTGGCATGAGGCGCGGACAGTCCACTCAGGGTGGCCGAGGAGCATTTCCCTCCCCCGCCTCCTGATTGGAGTGCCGAGCCGAATGCAACGGTGGACTCCACTACCCCGCTCATGGTCGCTAGGACTCTCGTCCGAGGCTCCCTGAAGGGGGGGGGGTACTGAGTCTACCCAGCACCCATGTACACAAATACATCTAGACGTTGGGTAGTATTAATAGAAACCTTATACTTCACCTAGGTGAAACTGCGCCCTCCTTGCCCGCCGCTGTCAAACATTAACCGTAGGAGCACCAACGTAATCCGCCGGAACCAATCCACGTGAAACTGCGCCCTCCGTGCAA
This sequence comes from Eurosta solidaginis, assembly GCF_040869045.1. Lineage (NCBI taxonomy): Eukaryota > Metazoa > Arthropoda > Insecta > Diptera > Tephritidae > Eurosta > Eurosta solidaginis. Next base: position 68,660,266 of record NC_090324.1, on the reverse strand, counting down.
TCATTAGCCATAGAAGCACCACCGTAATCCGCCCCAACCAATCCGTAAGCTTTCTCTGGGGTAAGATACTTGATTATCACCACCGTTTCCTGAAAACCGCAACCCGTACTGTCATCTTTCCGCTGCTCCTGCGCTATTATCCGTGGCGTCTCTCTCTCCCTCCCTCTGGGATCAAAGGCTGCCGGCATCGAAAGGCAAAAGCCGCATCGTGTGTGTGTGCGTATTCGGAACAAAACAACAACTAATTGTGTTATTAATTGGTAGAGGTTAGTGGGACCTTCGCCTCACCCTGGAACGGCTGAGCTTACCTCAGCCTTCGACAAAACCCACCTAACAAATGGCGCCCGAGTAGGGACCCATCTCCGGAGAGGAAAGTGTAAAAGCAACAACAAGCACCAGCCCGCCGGGAGATGGGCCACCGAACACGCAACCACAATCAGAGGAAAACACCAACCTATTGAATACCGACAGCTTGAGCTGGATATATTCGCTGAACAAAGAGAGACTCATCGAAGAGTGCAAGAGACACCGGATATTCGTTAAAGGCAGCTACGTCAAGGCAAAACGAAATCGCAAGTCAACTGAAAATCTACTGAGAGAGGTTGAAGATGAAATCAAGGCAGAAGAGAATAGCCAGATTAAAACCCCCTCGATCAAACTCCCTCCATCCGTGTGACTACGCCGTCCGCAGTTACAAAGGCCAACCAACGATCGTCACCACCCCGCACCGAGTTAACCGACGCCGAAGTAATGAATACGGTTCGCCGATGGGATGTCCATTTCACGGGTGGAGAAATGCTTTACGACTTTTTGGAGAGAAATGAGGAGCTGGCCGAGTGCTACAGCATTCCATTGGACAGATTGCTCCCAACGCTGCCAGAGACGTTGCGCGGCAAGGCATTGCAATGGTTCCGTGTACGCAAAGCCGAGATACTCTCGTGGGCACAGTTCCGCATAGCGGCCGAGCAATTCTTCCTACCCAGACGGCATCTACACCAACTAGAGGACGCCATACGCCAGAGGAGACAACAGGGGCGAGAAAAGGCTAAGGATTACATTCTCGCCATACAAACCATGATCCGACAACATCCAATTATGTCACGAGAGAACCACCTAGAACGCATTTACGACGGGCTACGCGTCGAATACCGGTTATTCGCAAAGCGTAGCGAGTTCCGAACCATTGAAGAGCTGATGGAGCTCACCGACGAATTCGAGTTGCTACAATTAGAGGCCACCAGACAGAGCAGACAAACAGCGCATTCTTTATCACCACTGACCGAAGGATATAGCCGAGAGGAATCCTGTTGGAGATGCAAGGAACGAGGACATATGCGCCACCAATGCCGAAGAACCAGAAGACTATTTTGCTCCAAATGTGGCCGGGACAACATCCTGTCCACAGATTGCAGGTGCGATAAGGCGAGCACCTTGACTCCCGTCAGGCTACGGTACGGGAAAATACCACAATCAGCGGCAATCGACGAACAACCGCCGAATGAAAAGATGGATGGCCGTCACTACGTCAGGCTCACCATTGAAGGGTTAAACGTCCGAGCCTTGGTGGACACCGGCGCAACGCTCACCTATGTAGGTGACACTATACGCAAGCATCTGAAAGGAAAGAAAATAGCATGCGCCCCCAGCGTCCGCCACGTACAGCTCGCCGATAGGACGTGCGTCGTTAGTTCGTACACCTACCAAGTAACCATACTCTGTAACAATAAACCGACCCACATGCGAGTGTCCACCCTGCCTAATCTAGCCGAATACATGATTCTAGGCATGGACTTCCTCAGGGAAAGGGGGCTTACCCTCACCTTAGACGGAAATTTATTACCGCCAGCCACCCCAACCCAGAACACCACAATCGCAAAACTAAGTGCCGTGACAGAAAGAAAGCATTTAAGCGCAACTCAAAATGCCGAACTCGAAGTTTTTTTAAACCACCACCAACGGATATTCGGGGGAATAACCGGTCCCAGCAGGGCAGCAGAGCACGTAATCTGGCTGAAACACGATCGACCCTTAAAACAGCGATATTGCCCAAGAAACCCAGCGATGCAACCGGTCATAAATGCCGAAATCGACGAACCACTAGCCAACAAACGGATCGAACCATCAAAAAGTGCCTACAGTTCACCAATCGTCCTCGTACGCAAGAAGCAAGGCAGTTGGAGGATGTGCATCGACTATCGCCAACTCAACGCAGCCAGTATACAAGATGCGTATCCTTTACCCCAGATCGGGGCGATCTTGGACCAATTGAAAGAAGCAAAATTCATATCCACCATCGACCTGAAAAATGGGTATTGGCAAATACCTATGGCAAAAGCGTCCCGCCAGTATACCGCATTCACCGTCCCTGGCCGCGGACTTTTCCAGTGGAAGGTCATGCCCTTCGGGCTAGACTCTGCTCCGGCCACCTTCCAACGCGCCCTAGACGAAATCCTTGGCCCGGAGCTCCAACCGAAGGTGTTTGCATACCTAGATGACATAATCGTTTTGGGAGACACGTTTGAAGAACACATCCACTACTTAAGGGAATTTTTTGAACGTCTACAACAAAACAACATGCAAGTAAATTTCGAAAAATGCAGTTTTGTGCAACAACAACTAAATTACCTTGGACATATCATCAGCGAACAAGGAATCCACACCGATCCCGCAAAAACATCAGCCGTACGCGAAATGCCCGCGCCGCTAAACGTTCGACAACTACGCCGGTTCCTCGGCCTCGCCTCATGGTACCGCCGGTTCGTAGCCGATTTTTCCACACTCGCCTCGCCACTCAACAAACTTTTGAAAAAGGGTCAGCACTGGGAGTGGAACACGCCACAAGAAGATGCCTTCCGGAACCTCAAAGACAAACTGACCAGCGCCCCGGTACTGTGCTGCCCAGATTTCAAACACCCGTTCTTCCTACAAACCGACGCGAGCGGAGAGGGCCTAGGGGTTGTACTATTTCAACGCCACTCGGATGAAGAGAGGGTGATCGCATATGCGAGCCGGACCTTGACCGACCTCGAGAAGCGCTACTCCGCCACGGAGCAGGAGTGCCTGGCAGTGTTGTGGGGCATACGTAAAATGAGGCCATATCTGGAGGGCTATCGATTCACCGTTATCACCGACCACCATTCACTAAAGTGGCTACACTCACTACAAAACCCCTCCGGACGGCTCGCCCGATGGGCGCTAGAGCTCCAGCAGTACAACTTCGACATCGAATACCGAAAAGGGGCGTTAAACATAGTAGCAGACACACTGTCCCGATGCCCACTCCCCATACGTGATGATGAGGCGGACATCATGTGCATTACAAGTAATACCAACAGGGACTGGTATAACCGGAAAATGGACAAAACGTTACAGAACCCCAGCCGCTATCTCGACTATCAGATCGTCGACAACCGCTTGTTTAGACACATAATAACACGCAATAAGCTCGACCGCTCGCCGCAATGGAAACTTTGCATTTCAGCCAACTACAAAAGAAACGCCATCAAAGAAGTACACGACTCCACCACCGCAGGTCAACTCGGAGTAAAGAAAACTCTCAAACGTGCGCAGCAAAACTTCTACTGGCCAGGAATGTACCGCGACGTACTCAAATATGTTAAAGCATGCCAACAATGCGCCAAATACAAAGTTGAGAAAAAGCGCCCAGCGGGATTGATGGCCACTATGCAGTGCGCGAGACCATGGGAGATCGTTACGGCGGATTTCATAGGGCCCCTACCGCGATCCAAACAGGGAAATACGTGCCTACTGGTCCTTGTCGACAAATTCTCTAAATGGGTGGAACTAATACCAGTGAGGCAAGCAACAACCATGAGCGTTATCAAAGCTTTACAGGAAAGAGTGATATACCGCTTTGGGTGCCCAAAAGTATTCCTCAGCGACAATGGTAAACAATTCGTGGGGAAAGCATTAACCTCATTCCTCGACGAACATCGAATAACCCACAAATTTACAGCCGCATACGCCCACCACGAAAACGCGACCGAAAGAGCTAACAGAGTAATAAAGACCATGATAGCGCAGCGCTCAAAAGCCGATCACCGCACCTGGGACAGGGAAATCCCGCAAATCCTTTCGCTATGAACACAGCATACCACGAAGCAACCCGAGCATCGGCTGCTGAAATCAACTTTGGAAGAAACATAGCGACAGCTCAGCAAATAAGCACCGAAGGCGCGGTCCCCGAAAAATCACCGACCGTATCCCCAACAAAAACCGAAGAAATCAAAAGGAATTTGGCTAAAGCAGCCAAGGCACAGAAAAAATACTACGATCTGCGCCGTAGACCTTGGAAACCACAGGTTGGGGAAAAGTTGATGAAACGAGAGCATGCGCTTTCCTCCGCGGCCAATCAATTTACACAAAAACTAGCACCAAAGTTTTCCGGACCCTATGTGGTAGAAAAATACATATCATCCAATACCGTCCAGCTGAAGCACACCGAAGAGCACCACAAACGAACAGCGCATACACATCTACAAGACTTAAAACCGTTCGCTGACGAACGCTCACCCACTACCGAACAGCAATCTCTCCACCTAACACAACACGTATATAACTCTGCTCATTTCATTACAGAATACGATGCGTCAACCAGCCCCACCGGATTCGCCACAAAAAGTGAAAGAATGGGTACCGCCCTTCGAGGCAAGACCATGGCCACCCAACAAAGCGATAATACAGCGGGTACAAATATTTCACGGGCCCCCGCTTTACCCCAACTTAACGGAAACGATATACCCACTGCTAAGCATAAGCGAGTGTACAGACGACGCAGAAAGCAGTAAACGGGAAATAGTCAAAACAACTCAGCCCAATGAAACAAAAGAAAACAACACCAGCAAAGCACCGAGCAAATTGCGCAAAGAAGAAGCAGAAAAAATCTTCAATAAAATACAATGCGTGAAACGGCCGAGGAAAAATACACCCCGATGGCACTTCCGATATGGAAAGCAACATGTTTACTGCACACAAATGGACGCAGACCACGCGTTAGTAACAATTGCGGGGCAGAAGAAAATACTGCGATTCAAGGAGTGACCTGAGCATCCGCTTATCTATGTATATATATTTTCCTTTTAAGTAAGATTTTTTTTTTCAAAAAAAAAAAAAAAAAACAAAAAACAATAATGTACTTATTAATTTGGGAAACAAAATATATAATAAATATATTTAAAGAAGTACATAAACAAAACAAAACAAAAAAAAAAAAAAAAAAAAAGAGGAATTTTTTTTAATATACCTGTATACAAATACACATTACTGAAGAAGGATTTTTTTTGAATAGTATATATAATACTGCTGGAATACGCATGTTTTTCTACATACATGTCAAAGTGTTCAACACTGTACAAGTTAAAAAAAAAAAAAAAAAATTATAATGTACTTATTGTATATAATTGTATAATTTGGGAAAAAAATATATAATAAATATATTTAAAGAAGTACATAAACAAAACACAACAAAAAAAAAAAAAAAGAGGAATTTTTTTTATAATATACCTGTAGACAAATACACATTACTGAAGAAGGATTTTTTTTGAATAGTATATATAATACTGCTGGAATACGCATGTTTTTTTACATACATGTCAAAGTGTTCAACCTTATACGAACTTTTTTATATATATATACAATACAATGTACAAGTTTTTTTACTTACGCTGAATTCTTTATATCCAAACTTTCTATTAAACTGTAATAAGATTTTTTTTTACACAAACAAAAAAAATTTTGTAAAATACCATGTAAGAAAACAAAAATAATAATATATTTAAAGAAGAGGAAAAAAAAAAAACAACAACGAAAAAATATATATATACCGCACAACAAACACACACACGTGCGTTGGCCGAGCCACCCCCCTCGAGGTGGTAAAATATACCGGGACCATTGGTCCAAGGTAGTGCAGACCTTAGGGTCTCACGAATGCCGAATCCTCTCTTCCCTGAAGTGGGAGGGGGACTGTAACGTAGCAAAATGCTGCGTCACAATAACCCACTCACAAGCCCTAACATTAAATATGTACATACCCTATCATTTAAATATACATACCCTACGATCACCTTGCACAGCGAACAACCATCCGCACATAATATACCATGCAAATACACATACCCTACGATCGCCGTGCACAGCGAACAACCACCCGCACATAGTATGCCAAGTACCAACAGCGAACAACCAAACATACCCAGCATGTGTAATGCTGACTATCTGGCATGCATTTTTCATTCGCTATCATAACGAGGAGTTATTGATGAGCTGAATTCTTAACCATTTTATACGCTAACAAGTATGAAATGGCAAACGCCACAACTCACTGCATACTTCACCTAGGTAAGTGAGGCTGAGGCCAAACTTCCAATGGTAGCTATCGGAGGGGCCCCAAGGTGAACGGGGAGACTCCCAGCGAACCCATCGGGCTCATGGATCTCCCTTTCCCCTCACCCATGGGAAACCAGGGGGAAGGGGATACGCTCCCCCAAGGCGCGTCCAGGACCAGTCCTGGGCTCCACTTGAGGGACATGCCAGGCCCAATTCATATTAATACGGGTGGCATTTGTCGCGGACAGTTCACCCAGGGTTGCCGAGGATCATCCCGCTCCCCCGCTCCCTGGGTGAGGTGCCGAGCCATATGCAACGGTGGACCTTACCACACCCCTCACGGTCGCTATGGCTCTTGTCCGAGGCTCCCTGAGAGGAGTACTGGGTCTACCCAGCAACAAATACGGGTGGCGTTTGGCGCGGACAGTTCACCCAGGGTTGCCGAGGATCATCCCGCTCCCCCGCTCCCTAGGTGAGGTGCCGAGCCATATGCAACGGTGGACCTTACTACACCCCTCACGGTCGCTAGGACTCCTGTCCGAGGCTCCCTGAGAGGAGTACTGGGTCTACCCAGCAACAAATGGGAGTTGGCATGAGGCGCGGACAGTCCACTCAGGGTGGCCGAGGAGCATTTCCGTCCCCCGCCTCCTGATTGGAGTGCCGAGCCCACTGCAACGGTGGACTCCACTGCCCCGCTCATGGTCGCTAGGACTCTCGTCCGAGGCTCCCTGAGGGGGGTACTGAGTCTACCCAGCACCCATGTACACAAATACATCTAGACGTTGGGTAGTATTAATAGAAACCTTATACTTCACCTAGGTGAAACTGCGCCCTCCTTGCCCGCCGCTGTCAAGCATTAACCGTAGGAGCACCAACGTAATCCGCCGGAACCAATCCACGTGAAACTGCGCCCTCCGTGCAATCATTAGCCATAGAAGCACCACCGTAATCCGCCCTAACCAATCCGTAAGCTTTCTCTGGGGTAAGATACTTGATTATCACCACCGTTTCCTGAAAACCGCAACCCGTACTGTCATCTTTCCGCCGCTCCTGCGCTATTATCCGTGGCGTCTCTCTCTATCCCTCTCTCTCCCTCTGGGATCAAAGGCTGCCGGCATCGAAAGGCAGAAGCCGCATCGTGTGTGTGTGCGTGTTCGGAACAAAACAACAACTAATTGTGTTATTAATTGGTAGAGGTTAGTGGGACCTTCGCCTGACCCTGGAACGGCTGAGCTTACCTCAGCCTTCGACAAAACCCACCTCACATCTTTCATGAAAATGAAATGGTATATTAATTTTGTCACGAAACCCAAAATTGTAAGTCCTTAAAGGAAAATAGATAGACCCACCATTAAGTATACCGAAATAATCAGGATGAAGAGCTGAGTTGATTTAGCCATGTCCGTCTGTCTGTTTGTATGCAAACTAGTCCCTCAATTTTTGAGATATCTTGATAAAATTTGGTGAGCGGGTGTATTTGGGTGTCCGATTAGACATTTTTCGGAAGCGGCCGAATCGGACCACTATAGCATATATCCTCCATTCAACCGATTTTCCAGAAAAAGAGGATTTTTGTCATATCTTACTCAATTTAACAGATTGAAGCTTCAAGCTTCACCATATAATTTCGTATATTACACATATTGTTGCCTGAAAAAATTGATGAGGACGGTCGTATATATAGTATATATCCCCCGCAACCGATTGTTCAGATAAGAAACTTTTTGTAATTACTGCCCTATTTTAATAGCTAGAGGCTTCAAATTTCAACGAATGCTTAGGTATATAGCACATATTGTTGTCTGAAAAAATCATAAAGATCGGTGGTATATATAGTATATATAGTGTGGTATATATAGTATACTAGCAGACCAGGCCCTAAATTTGGCCTATCTGCATACATTTTAATAAGCTTTTTCCGTCTAACTCTGCCCTACCCCTCTACACTTTTTCCTAATATTTTTATTTACTCCTCCCTCCGTCTTTTTCGCTTCATCTCCATTTTCGTATCATTCTATCTCTTCCTCAGTCTCCTTCTCTCTTTTCTCTTCTCTCAAGTTTTTCTCCTTCTTCTTCATCTCTTATTGCCAGTCACATTGGGTGGTATGTATTTTGTTCCACTCCCACTCCGAGTCGCAGTCTCAATCCCAGTCCTAGTCCTAATCCCAGTCCCAGTCCGTCTCTGGTATATTTCCCGGAAAAAAGTAGCGTATATACGAAATTTCAGGTAAATCGAATAGGACGTATGTAAATAGGTATGTGGGTATTATTAATTCTTGTCTTTATTTCGGCTTCGCGTGCATATTTATCAGTTTTGCCAGGTTGATGCGACTAAATCGAATATCACAATGAACTTTAGAACTCTCAGCAACAGCTTTCATTTGATATCCATAATACACACACATTCTAGGGGTATCCGGGTCCATGTTTTGGCCTATATCTCGAGGCCCTAGTCACTCAGCGGTGTAAAACTTACTCTGTATTATAACGTACATCAAAAGCATCAATTTGATACCCATAATATAAAAACACATTCTAGGTGTATCCGCGTCCATGTTTTGAACTATATCTCGAGACCGTAGTCAACCAGCGGTGTAAAACTTACTCTGTAGTAAAGCATACATCAACAACTTCAATTTGATACCCATAATGTAAAAACACATTCTAGGTGTATCCGGGTCCACGTTGTATGCTATGTCTCGAGACCCTAGCCTCCCAGTTGTATGAAAATTTTCCTTTACTATAGCACGCATCAACAGTTTTCATTTGATATCCATATTGTATAAACACATTCTAGGGGTACCCGGGTCCACGTTTTCATCTCAAGACCCTATGCTCGTAGCGAAAAAAATGTAGACGTTGGCCGATTCGCAGACCTACCCAATATGCTCACACAATTTGCTAAGAATCGGTTCAGCCGTTTCGGAGGAGAAGCCTCTAACACCGTGACAGAAAAATTGTATATACCTATTGAATTTTTTCTAAAAAAAAATCATAACTCAAGAATGGCTAAACCGATTTGGGATTTCAAAATCAACTAAGCATCATCTCTCCTTCCTGTATCTTTCCTAAAAATTTCATGGCAATCTTTCTATCCGTTCTCCAGTTATGGAGTGACAATCAAAATTTACACTTCTTTTTATATATATATATTTCAGGCAAATCGAATAGGACGTATGTAAATAGGTATGTGGGTATTATTAATTCTTGCCTTTATTTAGGATTCGCATGCATATTTATCAGTTTTGCCAGGTTGATACGAGTAAATCGAATATCACAATGAACTTTAGAGGCCTCAGCAACAGCTTTCATTTGATATCCATAATACAGACACATTGTAGGGGTATCCGGGTCCATGTTTGGCCTATATCTCGAGACCCTAGTCACTCAGCGGTGTAAAACTTACTCTGTATTATAGCGAACATCAACAGCATAAATTTGATACCCATAATATAAAAACAGATTCTAGGTGTATCCGGTTCCATGTTTTGGCCTATATCTCGAGACCGTAGTCACCCAGCGGTGTAAAATTTACTCTGTACTAAAGCATACATCAACAGCTTCAATTTGATACCCTTAATGTCAAAACACATTCTAGGTGTATCCGGGTCCACGTTTTATGCTATATCTCGAGACCCTAGCCTTCCAGTTTTATGAAAATTATCCTGTACTATAGCACTCATCAACAGTTTTTATTTGATATCCATATTGTATAAACACATTCTAGGGGTACCCGGGTCCACGTTTTGGGCTATATATGGAGAACCTAGCCTCCCAGTTGTATGAAAATTATCCTGTACTATAGCACCCATCAACAGTTTTTATTTGATATCCATATTGTATAAACACATTGTAGGGGTATCCGGGTCCATGTTTTGGCCTATATCTCGAGACCCTAGTCACTCAGCGGTGTAAAACTTACTCTGTATTATAGCGAACATCAACAGCATAAATTTGATACCCATAATATAAAAACAGATTCTAGGTGTATCCGGTTCCATGTTTTGGCCTATATCTCGAGACCGTAGTCACTCAGCGGTGTAAAATTTACTCTGTACTAAAGCATACATCAACAGCTTCAATTTGATACCCTTAATGTCAAAACACATTCTAGGTGTATCCGGGTCCACGTTTTATGCTATATCTCGAGACCCTAGCCTTCCAGTTGTATGAAAATTATCCTGTACTATAGCACCCATCAACAGCTTTTATTTGATATCCATATTGTATAAACATATTCTTGGGGTACGCGGCTCCACGTGTTGGCCTATATCTCGAGACCGTAGGCACTCAGGTGTATGAAAATTATTCTGTACTATAGCACTCATCAACAGCTTTCATTTGATATCCATATTGTATAAACACATTCTAGGGGTACCCGGGTCCACGTTTTGATATCAAGACCCTATGCTCCTAGCGAAAAACAAGGTAGACGTTGGCCGATTTTCAGACCTACCCAATATGCTCACAAAATTTGATGAGAATCGGTTCAGCCGTTTCGGAGGAGTTAAGCCTCTAACAACGTGACAGAAGAATTTTATATACCTATTGACATTTTTCTAAAAAAAATTATAACTCAAGAACGGCTAAAACGATTTGGGATTTCAAAATCAACTAACCATCATCACTCCTTCCTGTATCTTTCGTAAAAATTGCATGGCAATCTTTCTATCCGTTCTCGGGTTATGGGGTGACAATCAAAATGTACACTTCTTTTTATATATATAGATTGAATTTTTTCTAAAAAAAATTATAACTCAAGAATGGCTAAACCGATTTGGGATTTCAAAATCAACTAACCATCATCTCTCCTTCCTGTATCTTTCCTAAAAATTTCATGGCAATCTTTCTATCCGTTCTCGAGTTATGGAGTGACAATAAAAATGTACACCTCTTTTTATATATATAGATATATATATTTTCGCAATTTTAGCCCTTTTTAACAGCTAGATGCTTCAAATTTGACCGAATGCTTACGTATATAGCATATATTGTTGTCTGAAAAAACATAGATATCGGTTGTATATATAGTATATATCTCATACAACCGATTGTTCAGATAGAAACTTTTCGCAATTTCTACCCCATTTTAACAGCTATAAGCTTCAAATTTCACCGATTTCTCACGTATATAGTATATATTGTTGTGTCAAAAAATCATAGAGATCGGTGATATATATGATGGTATATATAGTATATATTTATTTTTTTTTGCGATTTCGGCCCCATTTTAACAGATAGAAGCTTCAAATTTCACCAAATGCTTACGTGTATAACATATATTGATGTCTGAAAAAATCATTGAGATCGGTGGTATACATAGTATATATCTCATACAACCGATTGCTCAGATAAGAAACTTTGCGCAATTTCTGCCCCGTTTTAACAGCTAGAAGCTTCAAATTTCACCAAATGCTTACGTATATAGAATATATTGTTATCTGAAAAAATCATAGAGATAGGTGGTATATATATTATATACTTCATATAAACTGTCATTTTTGCGCCTTTTTTACGGCTAGAAGCTTCAAAATTCATCAAATTTCTTCAACTAGTTACGTTTACGTCATATATTTTTGAAATACGTGATTCGAAGTCATAGTTTTTACATGCAGGCCACAAAAAACCTGAAGCTTTGCATCCTCATACAAAGTACCTACCTATTTTTATACCTTTCATGGAAATGATGATATTAATTTCGTCACGAAACCCAAAATTGTAAGTCCTTAAAGGAAAATAGATAGACCCACCATTAAGTATACCGAAATAATCAGGATGAAGAGCTGAGTTGATTTAGCCATGTCCGTCTGTACGTCTGTCCGTTTGTATGCAAACTATTCCCTCAATTTTGAGATATCTTGATACAATTTGGTGAGCGGGTGTATTTGGATGTCCGATTAGACATTTGTCGGAACCGGCCGGATCGGACCACTATAGCATATATCCTCTATACAACCGATTTTTCAGAAAAATTTCAACGAATGCTTACGTATATAGCATTTATTGTTGTCTGAAAAAATCATAAAGATCGGTGATATATATAGTATATATATGGTGGTATATATAGTATATATATATATAGTATATATATATTTTCGCAATTTTAGCCTAATTTTAACAGCTAGAAGATTCAAATTTCACTGAATGCTTACGTATATAGAATATATTGTTGTCTGAAAAAATCATAGATATCGGTTGTATATATAGTATATATCTCATACAACCGATTGTTCGAATAAGAAACTTTTCGCAATTTCTACCCCATTTTAACAGCTATAAGCTTCAAATTTCACCGATTTCTTACCTATATAGTATATATTGTTGTGTCAAAAAATCATAGAGATCGGTCATATATATAATATATATATGATGGTATATATAGTATATATATATAGCATATATATATTTTTTTTGCGACTTCGGCCCCATTTTAACAGCTAGAAGCATTGTGAATGATAACTAAGTGTAATATCTTATCTGTCAACTGCCTAACAGGATGTTCAATATGGCTATTTTTTAGCGTTTGACAGTGTGTTCAATATGGCGGCGCCTATCTTCAGCGGGTGATAGAAAGAGATACAGAATGAGACAGCGATAGTCAATTACAAATCAGGTGATCCAGTTACTTTGGAATTTTGACGTCTGTGCAGAAGATATCACACTTTCTTATCATTCACAATGGCTAGAAGCTTCAAATAACATACAACCGATTTTTCAGACTCAATTTAACAGACTGAAGCTTCAAACTTCACCATATAATTTCGTATATTGCACATATTGTTGCTTGAAAAAATGGATGAGATCGGTCGTATATATAGTATATATCCCCCACAACCGATTTTTCAGATAAGAAACTTTTCGTAATTGCTGCTCTATTTTAAGAGCTAGAGGCTTCAAATTTCAACGAATACTTACGTATATAGCATATATTGTTGTCTGAAAAAATCATACAGATCGGTGGTATATATACTATATATAAAAAAAAAAAAAAAATAAATGTAAGGCGCGATAACCTCCAAAGAGATCTAAGGCCGAGCTTCTCTCCCAATTTGCGTCGTGCTCCTCTTGATTTTTCCCTACAAATTGGCCGGACGGGACCTACATGTTTTATGCCGACTCCGAACGGCATCTGCAAGGCAGATGAGTTTTCACTGAGAGCTTTTCATGGCAGAAATACAATCGAAGCGCTTGCCAGACACTGCCGAGGGGCGACCCCGCTTAGAAAAATTTTCTTCTAATTGAAAAATCTTATTTCTAAAATTTTGATGTTGCTTTGCCCGGGAGTTGAACCCAGGGCATACGGTGTGATAGGCGGAGCACGCTACCATCACACCACGGTGGCCGCCATATATATATATATGGTGGTATATATAGTATATATATATATATATATATTCGCAATTTTAGCCCATTTTTAAAGCTAGAAGCTACAAATTTCACCGAATGCTTACGTATATGGCATATATTGTTGTCTGAAAAAATCATAGAGATCGGTTATATATAGTATATATCTCATACAACCGATTGTTCAGATAAGAAACTTTTCGCAATTTCTACCCCATTTTAACAGCTATAAGCTTCGAATTTCACCGATTGCTTACGTATATAGTATATATTGTTGTGTCAAAAAATCGTAGAGATCGGTGATATATATAATATATATATGATGGTATATATAGTATATATATATAGTATATATATTTTTTTTTTGCGATATCGGCCACATTTTAACAGCTAGAAGCTTCAATCTTCACCAAATGCTTACGTGTATAGCATATATTGATGTCTGAAAAAATCATTGAGATCGGGTATACATGGTATATATCTCATACAACCTATTGTTCAGATAAGAAACTTTGCGCAATTTCTTCCCCATTTTAACAGCTAGAAGCTTCAAATTTCACCAAATGCTTACGTATATAGCGTATAATTTTGTCTGAAGAAATCATAGAGATCGGTGGTATATATATTATATACTTCATATAAACTGTCATTGTTGCCCCTTTTTTACGGATAGAAGCTTCAAAATTCATTAAAATTTCATCAAATAGTTACGTTTACGTCATATATTTTTGAAATACGTGATTCGTAGTCATAGCTTTTACATTCAGACCACAAAAAACGTGAAGCTTTGCATCCTCACACAAAGTACCTACCTATTTTTATACCTTTCATGAAAATGAAATGGTATATTAATTTCGTCACGAAACCGAAAATTGTAAGTCCTTAAAGGAAAATAGATAGACCCACCATTAAGTATACCGAAATAATCAGGTTGAAGAGCTGAGTTGATTTAGCCATATCCGTCTGTCCGTCTGTCTGTCTGTATGCAAACCAGTCCATCAATTTTTGAGATATCTTGATAAAATTTGGTGAGCGGGTGTATTAGGGTGCCCGATTAGACATTTGTCGGAACCGGCCGGATCAGACCACTATAGCATATATCCTCCATACAACCGATTTTTCAGAAAAATTTCAACGAATGCTTACGTATATAGCATTTATTGTTGTCTGAAAAAATCATAAAGATCGGTGGTATATATAGTATATATATGGTGGTATATATAGTATATATATATATAGTATATATATATTTTCGCAATTTTAGCCTAATTTTAACAGCTAGAAGATTCAAATTTCACTGAATGCTTACGTATATAGAATATATTGTTGTCTGAAAAAATCATAGATATCGGTTGTATATATAGTATATATCTCATACAACCGATTGTTCGAATAAGAAACTTTTCGCAATTTCTACCCCATTTTAACAGCTATAAGCTTCAAATTTCACCGATTTCTTACCTATATAGTATATATTGTTGTGCCAAAAAATCATAGAGATCGGTGATATATATAATATATATATGATGGTATATATAGTATATATATATAGCATATATATATTTTTTTTTGCGACTTCGGCCACATTTTAACAGCTAGAAGCATTGTGAATGATAACTAAGTGTGATATCTTATCTGTCAACTGCCTAACAGGATGTTCAATATGGCTATTTTTTAGCGTTTGACAGTGTGTTCAATATGGCGGCGCCTATCTTCAGCGGGTGATAGAAAGAGATACAGAATGAGACAGCGATAGTCAATTACAAATCAGGTGATCCAGTTACTTTGGAATTTTGACGTCTGTGCAGAAGATATCACACTTTCTTATCATTCACAATGGCTAGAAGCTTCAAATAACATACAACCGATTTTTCAGACTCAATTTAACAGACTGAAGCTTCAAACTTCACCATATAATTTCGTATATTGCACATATTGTTGCTTGAAAAAATGGATGACATCGGTCGTATATATAGTATATATCCCCCACAACCGATTTTTCAGATAAGAAACTTTTCGTAATTGCTGCTCTATTTTAAGAGCTAGAGGCTTCAAATTTCAACGAATACTTACGTATATAGCATATATTGTTGTCTGAAAAAATCATACAGATCGGTGGTATATATACTATATATAAAAAAAAAAAAAAAAATAAATGTAAGGCGCGATAACCTCCAAAGAGATCTAAGGCCAAGCTTCTCTCCCAATTTGCGTCGTGCTCCTCTTGATTTTTCCCTACAAATTGGCCGGACGGGACCTACATGTTTTATGCCGACTCCGAACGGCATCTGCAAGGCAGATGAGTTTTCACTGAGAGCTTTTCATGGCAGAAATACAATCGAAGCGCTTGCCAGACACTGCCGAGGGGCGACCCCGCTTAGAAAAATTTTCTTCTAATTGAAAAATCTTATTTCTAAAATTTTGATGTTGCTTTGCCCGGGAGTTGAACCCAGGGCATACGGTGTGATAGGCGGAGCACGCTACCATCACACCACGGTGGCCGCCATATATATATATATGGTGGTATATATAGTATATATATATATATATATATTCGCAATTTTAGCCCATTTTTAAAGCTAGAAGCTACAAATTTCACCGAATGCTTACGTATATGGCATATATTGTTGTCTGAAAAAATCATAGAGATCGGTTATATATAGTATATATCTCATACAACCGATTGTTCAGATAAGAAACTTTTCGCAATTTCTACCCCATTTTAACAGCTATAAGCTTCGAATTTCACCGATTGCTTACGTATATAGTATATATTGTTGTGTCAAAAAATCGTAGAGATCGGTGATATATATAATATATATATGATGGTATATATAGTATATATATATAGTATATATATTTTTTTTTTTGCGATTTCGGCCACATTTTAACAGCTAGAAGCTTCAATCTTCACCAAATGCTTACGTGTATAGCATATATTGATGTCTGAAAAAATCATTGAGATCGGGTATACATGGTATATATCTCATACAACCTATTGTTCAGATAAGAAACTTTGCGCAATTTCTTCCCCATTTTAACAGCTAGAAGCTTCAAATTTCACCAAATGCTTACGTATATAGCGTATAATTTTGTCTGAAGAAATCATAGAGATCGGTGGTATATATATTATATACTTCATATAAACTGTCATTGTTGCCCCTTTTTTACGGATAGAAGCTTCAAAATTCATTAAAATTTCATCAAATAGTTACGTTTACGTCATATATTTTTGAAATACGTGATTCGTAGTCATAGCTTTTACATTCAGACCACAAAAAACGTGAAGCTTTGCATGCTCACACAAAGTACCTACCTATTTTTATACCTTTCATGAAAATGAAATGGTATATTAATTTCGTCACGAAACCGAAAATTGTAAGTCCTTAAAGGAAAATAGATAGACCCACCATTAAGTATACCGAAATAATCAGGTTGAAGAGCTGAGTTGATTTAGCCATATCCGTCTGTCTGTCTGTCCGTCTGTCTGTCTGTATGCAAACCAGTCCATCAATTTTTGAGATATCTTGATAAAATTTGGTGAGCGGGTGTATTAGGGTGTCCGATTAGACATTTGTCGGAACCGGCCGGATCGGACCACTATAGCATATATCCTCCATACAACCGATTTTTCAGAAAAATTTCAACGAATGCTTACGTATATAGCATTTATTGTTGTCTGAAAAAATCATAAAGATCGGTGGTATATATAGTATATATATGGTGGTATATATAGTATATATATATATTTTCGCAATTTTAGCCCAATTTTAACGGCTAGAAGCTTCAAATTTCACCAAATGATTACGTATATAGCAAATATTGTTGTCTGAAAAACTCATAGAGATCGGTGGTATATATATTATATACTTCATATAAACTGTAATTTTTGCCCTTTTTTACAGCTAGAAGCTTCAAAATTCATAAAATTTCACTTCGTAGTTCAACGATTTAACGAGGACTGTTAAGACATGATCGAGTTTTCGGACTAAGTCCGCCCCCTCCGTCTGGCAACACCCGGTCAGTGCGGCCAAGCGCTGGCAGTGCAGCTCAGCTGTGGCTTGCCAACCACCACTGCGCTCTCAGTTTTTTAGTTTACTTAAAACTATCCGCCCACACGCAACGTCCGAACCGCAATCGTTTGCTGTATTTTCTCCCGCCCGCCGTCGCGCAGTTTATTTAAAATTTTAATTTCATTTTTTATTTTATTATAAATAATAATAACTCAAGTTGTGAATTGTGAGTGAGAAACGATAACTACAAATATATACAACATAACTAAAGTGTTTAGTGCATTTGAATTTGTTTATACATGGTCCTTTCGCGGCCAAAACGCACCAGCGGCCAAAAACATAAAATAAAGTAAATATAAAACAAATAAACACAAATATAGAAAAAAAACAATCTTTAGTTAAAAACGCAGTTCGGTACGGACATAAAAAAAAAACTACAAACTAAACTAAAAGTTCGAAATTCCACAAAATAAAAATTATAGATATACATAAAACACACCTACATATACAGATGTGCACAAAAAATTATTAAGGTTAGGGTGGTGAGAAAAAAAGAAAATTTTTTCTTCGTATTTTACGAAAATAAATAAAATAAAATTTACATTGCAAAAACAAAATTGTTACAAAATACATAAAAATACAATACACAACAAAAAAAATTATTTTACAAAACAAAACAAAGTAGAAAGTTTATATACAAAAAAATTTCTATATAAAAAATAAAATTGTTTATTAGAATATACACATTGAAATTTAAATAATGTTTAAATTTAAACAAACAAACAAAAAATACCTAAAGTGAAGAAAATATTTAGAAAAAAGAAAAAAATATATTTGTGGAAATTTACATATACATACAACATCAAAGAAGATACAACAACAACATTAAATAACTCCACCAACAAGGAGGAATTTCTACAAAAACCAGGACACAAACCTGTAAAAAGAAATAACATGTCAGAGTGAGTACTTTGTTACCCATATATATATACATACATATATATCCCTCCGATCCAAAGATCCGGACCATGGGTATATAACCCACATCAAAAAGCCTAAACGTCAAAATATTTAATTTGCTTATTCACTGTTACCAACAGGTACAGTCCCTTCAAAAAACCCATATAAATTTTTCAACAAATAAATTTGCATTCCCGTACCAACGGAAAATCCACTTCCCGGTTCTATATACCCAAAAAGTTCGTTGCGCTAAATATCTACATAATTATAAATATATATACGTGTATATGTAATATATGTATATACCCACTTAGTTCGGTAATATCATCCGAGCTACATATTTTTCCAGCGTGAAAAGCACCGCTGCCCAATATAATTTATAAAAAAACCCATAGCACCGAACTTTACCAAAATTTTTGTCACTTTTCCTAAAGTTATTTTACCGATGCACCCAAGATAAATTTTGCATACAAACCTACAATTATATGCACCCATAATACCCACACGCACCCTCTTTTTGCATAAGCCAAAAACCCACCCTCAAGAAAGTAATTGCATGAGCATATGTAACAACATAATAGAAGGAATCAACAAAGAAGATCATCGGTTACATATTTTGCATACATTTACTTTGTCAATACAGATCAAGTGCATTGTCACGGCAAACAAAAGCTTGTTGGTACACCACAGTTTACCGGCAAATATATTTTACCCACTTATATATATACATACATACGTACTATATACCCATATTACTTGTGCTCAGACGCGCTGAGACAAGAACACATAACAAATAAAAAGCCGGTACACATTAGGCAGGTCTCAAAAAATAAAAAATAAAAAACCCAGTGAACACAAATATTATAATATTTATATTATTATATACCCACATTACTTGTACTCAGAAGCGCTGAGACAAGCCCGTATAAAGAACCAAGCGTACATTAGGCTGGTTTCAAAAAAAATTTTTTTGCCCTTTTGACAACATTTTTTTCGATTTTCACAGCTTAATAAAAGCTCCCATTTCTTAGTAAACCAAACTAATTTATAATGCCGAAATCGTCGGTCGAAACCCAAAAATTGACCACTGCAGACCAATGCCTGCAGAAATTCATATATGACGGCAACCAAGTAGAAGTTTACTGCTCAAGATGGTCACCCTCCCAAGCTACCGATTTATAAGAGTGTATGCTTAAGTCAAATTAGAAGACCTAGATAAAATATGGGCAAAGGTGCTAGAGTCCCATCGAGATGTAAGTTTCCCTGATAATTATACAGATGTCAGCGGCTCGGTTGAGCAAAAATTTGCTAAATGCATGGAAACGTACCAAACATGCAAATCAGAAATTTTAGAAGCCTTACAGCTTTTTAATACTGCTAGCACCAACCAACCGCAAACAATTCAAACGCAAACGGGTTTTATTTAAAAGTACCACCATGCGACATCGAAGTATTTCATGGTGGATACGAAGACTGGCCATCTTTTAGAGATATGTTCACGGCAGTCTATAAAAACCACCCCTAAATTATCACCCGCTCAAAAATTATACCACCTGCGCCTGAAAACGAAAAGTCAAGCAGGACTTATTGTAAAGCAATACCCACTGAGCGATGATAATTTCGAGATTGCCTGGGAAGCACTTAGATCGAGGTACGAAAATAAAAGGATACTCGTCGACAATCAACTAAAGACGCTGTTCAACCTGCCCACAATATTCACAGAAAACGGAGAACAAATCCAGAAGATGCAGACAACAATCACCAATTGCATGTCAACTTTAAACACCCAAGGAATCCCGGCAACGGGCTGGGACCCAATCCTCGTTTACCTCTGCTTATCCAAGCTGCCAAGTGAAAGCTTTTCACTATGGGAGCAATCCCTCAGCTCCCGAAAAGAACTCCTACTTTGGGATGATATGAATAAATTTTTGACCAGCAGATACGAAGTAGTAGAAAGACTAAGTACCTATAGACCAGGCAAGGCGAAACCCCAATTTTCGAGTTTTACACCACGAACGGTGAATCAAAACATGACCCAATCTAACAATAATAGAACCCATGCATATCATACCGAGTTCAATAAAACGGCTTCGTGTAGATTGTGCAACCAATACCACGCAGTCAAATCTTGCGTTAGGTTTAGGAATTTATCGGTATCAGACCGAATCAAATTTGTGAGAGAAAATAGTTACTGCGAAAACTGTTTATCAACGTCACACCCCAAGAACGAATGTAAAAGTAGTTTAACGTGCGTTTATTGCCAAAAGCGTCATCATTCACTACTGCATTTGCAGCCCAAACCCCAATAATCACAACCAAACCCCAGAGTTCAAAATGCCCAAGCCGGCACCCCTAGGAGAAACGGACGACGGGCGAGCCTCAACATCGAAAGCCGCCGCAAGAGCCACCTCCTCCCAACAGTCTCAAAAACAAAAACCCGGTTTCTACACTCTTCTCGAGTAATCATGGAACCACCCTACTACCAGCAGCAGTAGTATCAATATACTATGCTGGCGAATTCCATAAAATTCGTGCCCTAATAGACCAAGGTTCACAAAAAACTTTTGTATCATCCCGTCTCTCCACCAGATATCTGGAATGGGTGGAACGGTTGTGAAGAATGCTAACAAAGTTTGCCAGATAACATTCTCTTCGGCAGATTTAACCCAAATGATAGACGCACAAGCAATAATTTTGCCGAAACTAACGAAGTTCTTGCCCACAGTCAGAGTTTCAAACATCGCTCTCGAAGAACTGTCCCATTTACCGTTAGCCGATCCACAGTATTCGATACCATCGAAAATCGATGTAGTAATCGGCAGCGATATCACCCCGCAAATCCTCACCGAAGGGCTCCTACGAAATGTGAGTGGAACATTACTTGCCCAAAACACAATATTCGGATGGATATTAAGCGGCCCTGTAGCTGAAAAGGTATCAACCTTCCTCACTCATGTCACGGAATGCACCGATGACCCCATCAATCAACTTTTGAGACAATTTTTGGCAACAGGAAGAGTTCACCAAACCCAACAACGATGAGCAGATGATGAATACTGCGAAGCCCTCTACCGGACAACCACAATTCGTGAGGAAGATAGACGCTAAAGAGTCAAACTACTCTTCAAATCGGAATTTCCAGCCAATCTGGCACTCGGTCGTTCACGACCCGCAGCACTACAGCAGTACATCAGCTTCGAACGTACGCTCGAAAGAAAACCCGAATTAAGAGACAAATATTTTGAAGTCCTTAATGAATATTTAACCATGGATCACATGGAACCCGCCTCCCAACAAGAGATAATTAGAGATGGTAAATATCTATCATTTTATCTACCCCAAAACCACAAAAGTGCGAGTCGTCTTCAACCCATCAAAAATGTCGCATTCTGGAAACTCGTTGAACGACGTACTTCATACAGGCCCCATTATACATAATGACGTAATGCTCATCATACTTAAATGGCGACTTTATAAGTTTGTTTTCAACGGCGATATTGAGAAAATGTATCACCAAATACTCATCCATGAAGAAGATAAAGATTTTCATCGAATCGTTTTTCGGAAACTCTGCCGATACAAGATTTTCGACTAAAAGCAGTCACCTTTGGTGTAAATTGCGCGCCATATTTGGCAATTCGAACCCTACACCAACTCGCCCACGACTGTCAAGATGAATATCCGCTCGCTAAAGACATTTTGTTGAATGAAACGTATGTCGACGATATTCTGTCAGGCGGTCATAATATACAGTCCACTTTGAACTCCATGACCCAAGTTATCGAAGCCCTAAAATCGGCAGGGTTCCCTTTGAGGAAGATGTCGGCAAATCACCCTGAAATTTTAAAACCCGTTCCCGACCCTGATTTGCTAGACGTCGACTTCCCTAAATTCCATGGTTAGAGTTCCACAAAAACCCTTGGAATTCAGTGGAACGGGCTAACCGACACCTTCACCTACTCGTATGATCCACCATCAGCAGAAAACACGACTACAAAAAGGCAGATGTTATCAGCAGTTGCAAAACTGTTTGACCCCGCAGGATGGCTTTCGCCAATAATAATTCTTGCCAAAATGTTGCTGCAACAACTCTGGATGGAAGGAACGGATTGGGACGAAGACGTGAAGCCCGGAGCTCTCCAAAAATGGGACCTCAATTTATGAAACTTTACCTCACATCAGAGACATTAAAATCCCTAGGTGGGTACAGTATTCCCCCGATAAACTAATACAGCTGCATGGATTCTCAGATGCTTTAGAAAAAGCATTTTGTGCCTGTATATATTTACGAGTACAAACCCATGAAAATAGTTTTTCATCCCATTTGCTAGCTGCTAAAAGCAAAGTAGCACCCCTCCAAGCCGTGAGTCTTCCACGGTTGGAACTCTGTGGAGCAGTTTTACTCTTCAAGTTAGTGAAACAGCTGCGAAGTGAGCTGAATCTACCCCCCACACGAACTCATTCTCTGGTGCGATTCGGCCATCGTACTGGCCTGGTTAGAAAAACCACCCCATACCTGGAAAACGTATGTCGCTAACAGAACCTCTGAAATTCTTAAGAACGTCGACAACGCCACTTGGAGGCACGTTTCCAGTAAGGATAACCCAGCGGATTTGGGCACTCGAGGCTGCAAGCCTCAGGATTTAGTTCAATGTCCATTATGGTGGGAAGGACCCTAATTGGCTTATCAATCCATCAACTTCGTGGCGAAAGGATATTTCTCACCACCCAACTCCCCCCGAACAACGACATGTGGAAGTATTCCATACCCTGCAGGAAGAAAATATAGACATACTCGACCGGTTTTTCGTCATTTTCTCGAGCGCTTAAAGTCGTGGCCTATATGTTGCGGTTTATCCGAAAAGCAAGAAAACTAGAAGTTCCAGCCACGCTCAATGATGCCAAAATCAAAATCATCATTCAAACTCAAAGAAATTATTACGGAGATACGATAGAGCTGCTTCAAACGTCAGGACCTTTACCCAAAAGAACACCCTTCTGACATTTAACCCCATGCTAGATGAGTCAGGAATCATGCGAGTTTCTGGAAGATTCGCATATGCCACTTATAGCTTTAACGAGCGGCACCCAATTATCATACCCGAAAACTCTCGATTTTGTTCTCTTCTGTTGGACTTCCTCCATTCGAACCTGCTACACGCCGACAAACAGCTGATGATCCGAATGGTACAGCAACAGTACTACATTCCGCGTTTGAAGCAAAAGGTCAAAAAGCGCATCTTCCACTGCAAAACCTGCACCATCTACAAACAGCATATGAAAACGCAGATAATGGCAGCTTTGCCACCCGAGAGGCCAACATATTCCCTACCCTTCCATACAACAGGAGTCGACATTGCTGGACCATTTATGGTAAAACTTTCTCCCTTCTCCGAGCTTCGTATGTCAAAGCTTACGTTTGTGTGTTCGTCTGTTTTTCCACAAAGGCTGTTCATTTAGAAGTGTGCTCTGATCTCACCACGAATGCCTTCAACGCAGCCTTTGCCCGATTTACTGGCCGCCGTGGCCTACCCCACCAGATATATTCTGACAACGGAAAGACGTTCGTCGGCGCACAACGCGGATTACAAAGAGAATTCACCACATTCCTCAAGGAAGTCGCTACAGACGTCGTCGAAAAGTATGCAACTCACGGATTCTCATGGAAATTCATCCCACCATACGCTCCCCACATGGGTGGTATATGGGAAGCGGCCGTGAAAAGCTTCAAGATACACTTTACGAAAGTAGCAGGAAACCAGAAGTTCTCCTTCGAAGAGCTTACTACCCTCTTAGTACGCACAGAGGCGGTCCTCAACTCCCGGCCGCTCTCCCCTATGTCCGAAGAACCAATGGATCCCCTAGTCCTAGCCTCAGGGCATTTCCTACGTGGCGCGCCGCTCTTGTCGTTACCGGAGCCAACTGCAGAGCATCTCACCTTGGTCAACAAATGGCAGAAACTGAAAGTGCTTCACCACCAATTCGGCACACGATAGAAGAGCGAGTATCTCAAGGAGCTGCATACGCGGTACAAATGGTAATGACCTCAACGCAATATTTAAGTTGGAGATTTACTCGTGGTAAAGGATGATTTACTACCCCCGAACGAATGGCGTTTGGGACGGGTAATCACTTTACACCCTGGAGCGGATAACCATGTTCGAGTTGTGGAACTCAAAACCCAAAATGGACTATTAATCCGTAATATTGCCAAATTGTGCGTGCTAACAACTGCCTAGTAATGCCAACCCTACCTCTGGTACCCTCTGTTTCATGCCCCTAGCAATCTGAAAGAGATATATAAGCTACCCTCACCCATGCCTGCAAATACGAATATTTTTCTTTTCTTGTCTTTGCAGGACCCGCAGAACAACTGAGGGACCAAAGTGTCGCCTCTGTGGCCAACGAAATGTGTTGAGACAGTGCCGGGCATTCTTAGCGTGAAACCCGAGGAGAGATACCAGTGTGCAAAAACCCACCGGCACTGCCTCGCAATTTCACACTCCACCGGAGCGTGCGACTCCGCAAGCAGCTGCCGTAAATGCTCCCTCGGCCACCACACTTTGCTCCACCGGGCTCGAACGAACCACCATGCTAGACGCCAGGACAACGACAGCCGACGAAGAGTCAGGGCAACCCCACGAGCCCGCACGAAAAACCGCCAGAGCGCGGTACAAAGCCGATCGGCTCGTCACAAAGACGACAAAATACGGCAATTAGTAGACGAGGCACGGGCGGATTTGGACAAGGCATATGCCGCCCTTAACCCATCAACGCGTAGGGCGGGAGGGGGGGGGGGATTATGTTGAAGACATGATCGAGTTTTCGGACTAAGTCCGCCCCCTCCGTCTGGCAACACCTGGTCAGTGCGGCCAAGCGCTGGCAGTGCAGCTCAGCTGTGGCTTGCCAACCACCACCGCGCTCTCAGTTTTTTAGTTTACTTAAAACTACCCGCCCACACGCAACGTCCGAACCGCAATCGTTTGCTGTATTTTCTTCCTCCCGCCGTCGCGCAGTTTATTTAAAATTTTTATTTCATTTTTTATTTTAGTATAAATAATAATAGCTCAAGTTGTGAATTGTGAGTGAGAAACGATAACTACAAATATATACAACATAACTAAAGTGTTTAGTGCATTTGAATTTGTTTATACATGTTTATTTGTTTAAAAATGTATGTGGGTTTTTTGTAAAATATATTTTATGTAATATATGTATATAAGAGTAAATTGGGCAACGGAATTTCACGCTGGAAAAATATGTAGCTCGGGTGATATTACCGAACTAAGTGGGTATATACATATATTACATATATATGTACGTATATACTACTATATACTACGTAAAATTCATGTGTACATATAGCTAACTCATAAATATATGTAATATGTCTTATTCATTCTAATTACTAGAAATATGTTCTCAATAGGAAATATTGAACTTAAAACTCCAAGTTATTATTTCAACACTCTTTCTTAAGTTAAATATTTCTTCAGTTAATTTTTAAGACTAAGCATTTGAGCAAATTTTACATGTTTTTGTTTTTGCAGATTTTTTGTAAAAATATCAGAAACATTTTCATTTGTGGAGACGTACTCTAATTCTATTACTTTTTGTTCGACAACTACTCGTATATAATGATATTTCAAATCTATGTGCTTGGGTCGCTTGTTGAACACAAGGTTCTTTGAAATTTGAATTGCGCTCATATTGTCGCCTTTTAATTTAACAGGACCCGATGTCGTGAATAAAACCAACTTCTTTAAGTAAGCGCCGCAGATATACAGCCTCTTTTGCTGCCGTACTTAAAGCGATGTACTCAGCCTCTGTGCTGCTCAATGCAACTACATCTTGCTTGTTTGCTTGCCAGGAAACAGCGCTACCCGCCAAAAAGAACGAATAACCGGTGTATGTCTTCCTATCTAAATCGTTACTCGCCCAATACGCATCCGCATAGCCTTCTACCGGTTTGCCATTTTTGCAGTAGTGTAACTTTAAATTGATGGTCCTTGATAAGTATCATAGGACATGTTTTACACCAGCCTCATGTTCGGTGTGGGGTTCTTCGTTTCTTTGTGCTAATAGACTTGCGTGCATAATGTCTGGCCGCGTTGAAATGGCCAACTACATTAAAGATCCAATTAACGATTGATAGCTTGTTGCGTATATTTTAGTGCACTGGTCATTTATGCAGCTTACTTGAAAACCAGGATTAAGAGGTGTGCTTACCGGACGACATGATGTCACACCATACATACTCAATAACTCGTTTATATAGTTCTTCTGACACACAGAAATCGCACCTGTCTTACCCTGACGTTCTATTTCGAAGCCAAGAAAAAATGTCATTGCCCCGCTATCGTGTAGTTGAAATTTAGACGATAATGATTTTTTTTAATGCTCGAAATCTCTTTCTCGCTTGGACATGCTAAGATAAGATCGTCGACATAAACGGCAATGTAACTATAACTGCCATTGTATTGTTTTACATACAAACACGGTCCGCTTTTGCATGGGCTAAAACCCATATCTTTCAATGCTACATCAATAGTACTATTCCAGTGTCGCCCAGAGTGTAAATGGCCGTAAATGGCTTTATTTAGCTTTAAAACTTTATTAGGATTTTTATTGTCTACAAATCCTTCTGGTTGTTTAAGGTAAATTTGTTCCGTAAGCTTACCATTGAGATATGCATTGGAAATATCGATCTGATGTAAGTGAAGCTCTTTCTCAACGGCAATAGCAAGTGGCATACGAATTGTTTCATATCGTATTACAGGCGAAAAAGTTTCCCAGTAATTTAAACCCAACTGCTGACTGCAGCCTTTTGGTACTAGTCTCGACTTGAACTTTTGTATATTGCCATCTTAATCACGTTTTATTCGAAAAACCCACTTCGATCCAATCGCTTTTTGACCATCAGGCAGATCTACTGCTGACCAAGTGTTGTTAGCAAGAAGCGCCGAATATTATTCTTCCATTGATTTCTTCCACTCAAAGGAGTATTCGCTTGACAATGCTTCTTTGACCGATCGAGGCGTTTCAACATCTTCACCATATTGTAGATAATTTAGCATGTGATACTTTTTTTTGGGACGCCCTACTTGACCAGTGTGAATAATTTTTGGCCTACCTCGACCGCGACGTGATTCGTTCTAATTTCTATGAGACTCACCTATTATTTGCATTTCATCCGGAACGATGCCATTCTCTGCAACATTGCCTACATTTGCCTCTTCTACCTCTGTTTCGTCTTCGGCGCAACTTTCAAACTCTTCATCTTCTTTCCGCTCTTCTTCAACATGTTTACGATCGTCGATTTTTACAAAAATTTTAGCAATGTCATTTTCATCTCTGTTTTTGGTGTCACCTTCGGGCACAGCTAAGTTGACTTCATCTTCTAAAAATTTTACATCACGTCTTACACAAATTTGCCTCGTTTCCTTATCATACAAGCGATAAGCTTTTGCAACCTCAGAATATCCGACGAACAAATATTATTTGCCCTTTGCGCTGAATTTACCACGCTGCGTTTTATTTAACGCGAATGCGCGCGAACCAAAAACCCTGAAATGTTTTACCGACGGCTTTTTGTTGTACCAAACCTCATATGGAGTACAATCTCTAAGTAATTTTGTAGGTTCGCCATTACGTAAATATACAGCTGTGAAGCTATACAACCTCACAATTCTTGTTCTATATTTGCATGCACCAGCAAAACTTCTAGCCATTTCTACAATTGTGCGTTTAACTCTCTGCACACTCCATTTTGCTGGGGAGTATATGACACAGTTAACTGCCTTTTAATTCCACACTCATTTAAAAAATCGGTAAATTTACTGTTTATGTACTCCGTACCATTGTCACTTCTGAGCTTTTTAATTTTCTTTTGCGTTTGACATTCGACCATATTTTTTGAATAATTTAAACTTTTCAAATACTTCGCTCTTTTCTTTAATACAATAAACAAAAATATTTCTCGAGAAATCGTCAATAAATGTGAGAAAGTATCGTGCACCACCTACTGATTTTACGTTTATGGGTCCACATACATCTGTATGCACAAGCTCTAATATTTCTTTTGACTCAATTTCACATTTTTTCGGAAAAGGCATTGCACTTAATTTTGCTTTGTTGCATGTCTCACAATTTGTTTTTGTTTTCACATCTTTTGTGTCCATACCTCGCACTAAACTTTTGGTGGCAATTTTCTTTAAACTTTCGAAGTTTATATGACCATATCGATTATGCCACTTTAAATTATTTAAATAAATGTTTGAACCTTGTACTTGCGCATTGAATATAAACAAATCATTTTGTAATCTAGCTATAAGCAATGTTAACCCTATGGAGTTTTTTACTTCCACAACATAGTTTTTGAATAACACTGTATATTTATGCTGCAGAGCTTTGTTAACAGAATAAAATTTCATTTTCAGTGAAGGCACAAACAATAAATTACGTAGCTCTATTTCACATTCATTTGTTTTTATTTTGTTCGTACCTATACCTTGTGAGTAAGTGAAATTATCTGCTACTAACATAACTTTTTCTCGTTTTTCGATGAATGACACCAACATATACTTGCCGCAACACATATGTGTTGTTTCACCACTCTCGACACACCAATTGTGTTTACTTCGTTCATCCCCCACAGCAGCAGCATATACAGCGTAAGAAAGCTCGTTAATTTTAGAACTTTGTTTATATTCACGATTATATTGCTGTTTGCCCTTTCTTTGGCATTGTGAAGCCGTATGGCCACGCATGCCACAACTAAAGCATTCACCCTTGAACTCATTTGACGTTACATGACTTTTTGTTTTTGTATTTATTTTATTACAATTATGCGCTGATTCTCTTAAACTTGTATAAAACAGCGTGCGCAGGAGCTTTTTGATCTGCTTGTTGCTCCCTTCTAGCACCCCCTTCTAACAGCTTTACTTTTAAAGTACTGAAACTCGGCAATTCATCATCAGTCTCGATAGCTACCACGAAGTTTTCGTACTTGGACGGCAAACTAGATAATAGTATTATGACTTTTAGCTCTTCGTTTAACTCGATGTTCACTTCGGCTAATTTATCTGCGACTTCGACAAACGAAGTTAGATAAGTTGACATGCTTTGACCAGCAGACATATTGCAACCAAGCAACTTTTATAAAGCGAAACTTTTTGTAAAGCTCCCCTCGGCACATGACTTTTAGCTCTTCGTTTAACTCGATGTTCACTTCGGCTAATTTATCTACGACTTCGATAAACGAAGTTAGATAATTTGACATGCTTTGACCAGCAGATATACTGCAACCAAGCAACTTTTTATAAAGCGAAACTTTTTGTAAAGGCCCCTCGGCACATGAACATCTCTAAGCCTCTTCCATGCTTCCACTGAAGTTTTACAAGCCTTAATATTGCTGAGTTGCGTCCGGTTTTACGCATAAAATAATATTAGCTAGCGCTTTTTGATCATCTTGATCCCACTTTTCTGCATTTACATCACTCCGCTTACAATCTTCATTAACGATGCGCCATTGGTCCATATTAACCAATTAGCTGCGCATTTGCATGCACCACACATCATAGTTATTATCGCTCAGTTTTTCGATTTGCAAACTCGAATTCATTTTTAAAATTTTATTTTGTAAAACCCGATTAATTATTAAATTTTAAATAACTTCACACGCGATCTGGGTCCATAACCTTTGTCGGTAGGAATTGGTAGGGGATTTGCTATATTTGTGTGAATATCCGGTACAATAAAAGAAAAAAACTTCTTAGTTCAACGATTTAATGAGGACAAAAAGATAAAATTCATGTGTACATATAGTTAACTCATCAATATATGTAACATGTCTTATTCATTCTAAATATCAATATGAAATATTGAACTTAAAACTCCAAGTTATTATTTCAACAGTCCGTCTGTGTGTTTGTATGCAAACTAGTCCCTCAATGTGTGATATATCTTGATAAAATTTGGTGAGCGAGTGTATTTGGGTGTCCGATTAGACATTTGTCGGAACCGGCCGGATCGGACCACTATAGCATATATCCTCCATACAACCGATTTTTAAGAAAAAGAGGATTTTTGTCATATCTTACTCAATTTAACAGATTGAAGCTTCAAACTTCACCTTATAATTTCGTATACTGCACATATTGTTGCCTGAAAAAATTGGTGAGATCGGTCGTATATATAGTATTGTTACGAATATTAGCAAAACTAAGGGAGTGCTGCCAGCTCTAAGCCGATCTAAGCAGTGACGTGAATGCACATCAATAATTCAATCATTATGTATCTACATAAACGAATAAATAATTGCGTCTACACATATGTACACATTCCGACGAGCAACATTTACATACAAGGCAGCAAGAGATGAGATGTCACACACCGATGAATTTACTTATACGCTTATGTGTGTGCGGGAGACTGTAAACTACAAACACATGCATATACCTTATCTGAGTTGTCACAAAAGAGAGCAATAATTTGTGCACGTAGTTGTGGCTGGCGATTTTGTAGCCGAAACATCTAGTAACTTCTGGAAATCGAAGAGCCTAGAAGTATGCAGCGTAAACTATAAAAGCGGCGCCAGCGAGTAAGAAGTAATTCAGTTTGATTTGAGTTGTCAAGCAGTTGCGATTAAGACGATATCTAGCGAGCAATAGCAGTATTATTTTGAATAGTAGAGTTTCATTGAGCTATCAATCAGTGTGGTTATTAAGCAAGCTATTCGTTGCACAGTTGAGTGTATTGTGAAGTACCTTAATAAAGGCCATTTTGCATTATTACAAATTGGAGTTATTTATTCAACAGTTTAGTGATTCGAACTTAGCAGAGGATTGCAAATAAGAGGAGTTGCAAGTAAATTCGTTACAATTGGTGTCAGAAGAGGAATTGTTGAATAAATTCCAGAGGACAACAACGACATGGCAAAGTTCAGTGAATTGAAGATCCAGCAACTAAAGAAGGAGTTGGAGAGCCGTGGATTGAATACAAGCGGCGTTAAACTTGAACTTCAGGCACGGCTACGAGAGGCAATGGAAGCGGAAGTAATTGATGTGGAAAAGTATGACTTTCATCTTGATGGCGAGGAAGTAACAAAAGTTGAAGAGAAAAACGAAACATCGCAGACAGTTACGAGCACAGACTTGAACATGATTTTGGCTGCAATATCTGCTCAAACATCGACAATGTCATCACAACTAGAATCGCAAGAGACACGCATAACATCCAAGATTGAAGCACAAGAAACGCGTATGTCAGAAATGTCGACACAGATTACATCGAAGATTGAAGCACAAGAAACGCGTATGGCAGAAATGTCGACACAGATTACATCAAAGATGGAGACACAATTGGAAGAACAGAAGACATATTTGGCATCTCAACTGGAAGCGCAAGAAGCACGTATATCTGAAATGTCGGCACAAATTTCGGAACAGGTATCAGCGCAGCTCTTTGTGAAACTGGAAGAGCAGGATGCAAAAATTTTACAACTCGATGAACATGAAAATAACATTCGCTAACCCGGAAGCAAAAATAGAGACTATTTCTAAAAGAAAATATATATGAAGCGCTGTGGCAGGAGTCAAACGTCCAGCGATGTAGCTCTAAAATTTTCTATCGACGCATTCCAAGCTTAAGGATTCCAAACTTTAATGACGCTGGATTGTGCTGTTTTTCAGTGTAATAAAAATACTGATTATTTGTTTAATAATTGATTTGTCTTAATTCTTTCATATATTTTATATTTTGAAAGCTGACTCACGTTTTTACCAAATAAAACTAGGTCCCCTGAAAAAGGTAAAAAAGCGCCGAAACACGTAGAAGAACGAGTAATGTTGTTTTTTTTTTTTTTTTTATGAAAAAAACTGTGAGGTTAACGCCGTTAAAGTGGAATAGACCTTTTCGGTTTTCATATAGTCGATCTGTCTATTGCTATCACAGCTGTTGTATTTTTTCCCTAGAAAGCATGCCTTCTGTGTGCTTCCGTCTACCAGATTGCTATTTTGTTATTTATTTTTAATGATCTGATATACTTGAATGATAAGCTTTTGATCCAAATGTAACCTAAGTCATAAGCACCCTGTCTTGAACAAGGTGGCCCCGACCTTGAAGGTTCGATGCGATCTTTTCGAAACATTTTACTGGTGGCCGTCTAAAACCCCATTTACTGGGGGCATATGCGTGCAATAACCTTTGCACCGACCTCACTCAACACAATCTTCATGGATTATTTTTGTCACTATAAAGTCATAAGACAAAGGAAATTATTCGGTCCCATCATTCCGTTACTAGTTAGCGGAATCTATACCGCTATCATGCATATTTTAAAGTAAAAATGTATTTGTTACTGATGAAACTGGATATAAACGGAATGATTAAGTGTTGCCAGAGTTAGAGCTAAAATGTATAAGACTTACAAAAAATAATCAAAAAAGTTGCAGGTGTTGTGTGCAGGCAAAATCTGGCATATAATTATTCGGTAGTAAATATTTAGAAATAAAACAATAAAAGTAAAATACCACAACAGCAACGTTAATGCTACCTGCTAGGCATTAAAAAAGTAGCAACAACTGTAACAACCATTAAAAAAGTAAGTAAAATGCCAATTTGTGGCAAGCAACAAGCTGCAGCCAAAGTGGCAGAACAAGCGTGCATATGTATGCAAGTGTGTACATTTGCGCTCAAGGTGCAACAAGCAGAAATAAGTAGCTGCTTGTTGGTGGTAGCGCATTGTAAAAACAAAATTGCCTAGAACATAGCGTAGTAATATGAGCCTAACAAACGGCAAGCAACAAGTAGAAAACAGCAAATCGACCTACAACATGACGCAAGCAGCATTTAGTAAGTTGTTGCAACAAGCTAAATGACGATTTTCTACAACAACAACAACAACGATTTTCTATTTACGTAGTTTTGTTGTTTTGTCTTCTTTAATGCGACGCAATTTTTTTTTTCACAAATGTGTAATTGGTGGCATAATGGTGGAATTTGCGTTTGTTGCTGCTTTTGTTGTGTGGCAAGTATGTCTGCCTTTCATACATGTACAACAAACAATTTAAGTAGGTAGCTTTGTTGTCCTTTCAACGTTTGACAAGTTCTTAAAACATTTGACGACTTAATCTGCGTAGAACAAAATAAATGTTGCAACAACAGCAACATTGAAAAATAGCAAACAATAAATGATTGTAGAAGATAGTTACATCATTAGCAAGAGGAATTTTAGTTGGCTGCTTGCAGTGTATGTATGTGTGAATCTATATGTGACATTGGCACTAACATACATACACTCGAACTATGTTGCATGCAACAGGTTCACGATTGCTTAAAAGACACTTTGAAAACTCAACTATTTGAGCAACAACACATTCAACGCATCATTAACATCAACTTTATCCGCATCAACAACAGTCGACTTGAGCAGGGTAGCGACAGCAAACAGCGGTAAACAGTAAAGAATAAGCTTAGCAGCAACAACAAAAACAATTGATTATACGCTACCTTACAATCAACAGCTTAAACGATGCGTCATCGTTATCGCACGCCTTTAACGGTGTACTACTCTTCGCTACAGAATGGCAATTGGTTTGGCAACAACAACGAAAATTGCTGAGTTGATGAAAACGTGGTAATACCCAAAAGGAAGGTACAAGTTAGTGTGAAGCAAACCGAATATTATATACCCTCATGCTCATTATGTCCTACATTCAGATGGAATCTTACCACCGAAGCTACAAAAATCTTATTTATTGGTGATACCTTGGTTGGCAAATATCCGACCAAATCACGTTAATGGCATTGAATGTCGACACACATTCAGTGGATATTGCCGGCTGTGGCCCGATCACTGATAAGACTTCGCGACATGGGCTGTGGTTCCATCCCAGGCAATACAGGACTATCGTGTTCCAGTACAAGCTACAGAATAGTCATCACTTCGAGAGAGGTCCCACACCTTTTAATATGGGCAAGTAAACTGTTAAACTGGTTCATGGAAGGATCGAAGTTGAACGGGAAAATTTGAGGAGTCATTTTCTTGTCAAGAGCTAAATGTTAAGCACAAGTTTGAAATGTCTGATGATTGCAGTGGCCTTAAAACGGAGGTTGCAGCAATCAAGAATGCGGATCCCCCACCGCTGTATAGTGCTACTAGAGTTACAGAATTTCTTGAAATTATTGCGTTCTCCAAAGCTCATCTATTAATGATGATTGAGGCTTTGATGGATAACTGTCCGATAGGAGTTCATACTGCAGCTTCATGGGGACGACAAGATGGACTCAACGAGACACTTCATGCTTGACTTTTCAGCTTTTAACAAAACCAGCTGAAGGGGTTTCGGTCGCAGCTCAATAGAACCTCCGAAACACTAATCCAAATTCGTTATCGGCCTTATTTGAAACTGCATCGTTGCCACGCAACTGTTCTTTAAATTGCGTGGTATCACAATGGAACTTCATGTGGTCAAAGCGATCCTCCCGGCCCACCATTCAACCTAACCCAACGCAACCTAAATTGGAGAGAATAGTTTTCATTCAAAGGCCAACAAAAATGGTCATAGAAACTAAGAAATTCAGACAAATAAGCATTTTGTCGTTCGATTAAAAATATTTTAAATACCACTGTACATCCCCATTCGCATTCCATTGGACACCTCGGCGTGTCAACAGCCCGACACACCCATCTAAAACACCGCTCAAGAGAGACTGAGTAGCTGAGGCCGCAGGGCTTGGTGTAAATCGCTCAAGGACGGAATTAGTACTATTCACAACCACGGCGAACATGCCAGATATTAACCCACTTTCTCTTAGTAGCCGTGGGCTCAGTCTCTCTGATAATGCCAAATACTTGGCAGTACTTTTGATACCTAAGCTGAACTGGATGTTCAACAAGGAGCTAGGGTCATACGAGCTCGCGGGACTATGTATGCCTGCAAAACAATCGTAAGGAAAAAGTTAGGTCTGCGACCACAACTCAAAGCATGACTGCACAATGCAGTTATTTGATCGATCCTTATATACAGAGTACTGATTTGGTGGAAGGCGGTCGAAGAAATTATACTCATAATATGCTAGGAAATGTTTAACGATCAGCCTTTGGTGTAATCATAGAAGCAACTAGATCACGGCGAAAGACGTCCTTTCACCCCTGGGAGTTAACAAGAGACGTATCATCCAGCACTAGCTCTATAAGTCTAACAATTAGTTGAAGCTTTCTGTAGACCGGTAGATTTGCAAAGAGCATAGGTGTTCGTATGTCATGTCGCAGCTGCATTCATCCAAGGCACGCTCGAAGCAAAAAGAAATTTCCTGGAAAACCCTTTTCCGAGAGATTCCAAGAACTCAACGAGTTTAAGCATCAAAACCACGCTTTAGCGCTAAATGTCGTCAAATTGTACTCACCAACCAACCAAACAACCAATCAAAGACCGTGGAATTGCCAACAGTCAAATCTCTGATGAATCAGCCTCTTTGGAAGATACATACCTGTGTACCTTATGTCTGATTTGCCGCAAACATGGAAATTACTAAACTAGACCTGTATCTGAGATATTAAAGACGCAAAAACCTTGTACATATCATGGATCGACTTCAAATCCAAATCGATTAATTATTCCTTTGAAAAACTGTGTTTTTTGAATAAAATTGTACCACTTCTTGTGCTGTTACTATTGGGTATAATAAAAAGTTTAGCAAAATGGCAAACTACCACAGCAGCTGTTGGCTGCAATCAAGCGTAACTGAATTGCAGCATTTGAGAAATGTCTACCACACGGTATATAGTGTAGCGAAAGGGATTAAGTAGCCAAGTGACGCACAACGAAGCAAATGAAGCAGGTAAATAGCAGCAGCGCTTAAAACAACAACAACATTAAACTAAACAAGAAGCTGTAGAACTTTTAACAATATAAACGCAACACAATCAACCACGGGCCACAATCGTGCACTCAGCCACATCATCCTTTACTTACACCACACTTACGCTACACCCCTTAACCATCATTTCAATTGCAATCGCTTACAATTTGCTGCTGTTGCCGCGCTTTCAGCTGTAACGAGTTCGCCGACAGTTAATCTGCAATTTTATTATAATTTGATTTTTAATGCAACTTCAACGACTCAACAAACTATCGCCTTAACAATGTTGCTTGTTATTGTTGTTGATGTGTTTAGATCCTATGCCGATCCAAATATCTTTTTCTACGTCTCTATTTTCTCAACTTTTTTCACCATTTTATTCTTCGTCTTCCACGAATATTAACTATTACCATGCTCTTCCTGCAGTTTTATTTCGAAATGATATTTCATTGTACGTAAAACAAGTTTGTTGCAGGTACATTTTGTTGGTGTAATTTTTTGTTGTTGTTTAAAAGTTTTAATATAGTTTCCGGCTGCTTGTTGTAGCGTTGTTAATCGAACCGCTTGTGGGCCAAGCATTTGTGAGCTCATAAAATTGACAATAAAAATAATTAGTTGCGGTCGGGCGGGGTTTTAGAATCGCTCTTTTGTTGAAACAGATGGCTCGGTTTGGGTGGTTAAGCGAAGGTAATCAGAAATTATATATCTTTTTATCTCATTAAAAATTAGTAACTGCTTCAATTGAAATTTCGGAAAACTTTTCTGAAAAATTTGTTCCTATACTCTCTATTCAGGTTGTTGTTGTATTAACGATAGAGAAGGTTTGTGGGGTGTTATCCATGTTTATGGTCCTTTGCCGGATATAGGTCCGGTACGTTCCGGTAACTAGCACCATTCAGGTATTAGCCCGACCATCTCGGGAACGATTAATATGATCACACTAAACCCTATAGGTTATACTGCCTCTCACCTCTGACTTCATGAGGAATCTGGGGTCGTAGGGATGCATGAGGAAACAATATCCAATCGCATGCAACAAGCCCTGCGCATCATCGGAAGGTGGTGTTAGGTTATATTTTGTATAACTCATTTGTGGTAACTGCGCTCTACTAACGCTCTTCTAGGATGGAGTGAGATTGAAAAATTTACAAACACTTGGTGAATATCGCTTTAAGGCCCGCCGTTATATCGGCAGATAAAATGGCTGCTTTACTTGTTGCAAAATCTTAGGATCCATACAGATCCCGTTGTGGTGGTGTTAAAATGGCAGGGCTCCAGAAGCTTCTTGGTAAGCATAACGCGCCATTCTACAACTCTGAGAGTCTTCGCTTCTCCGTAAAGATAGTGTTTTAACGGTTTGTGGACGGTTAACTGCACGGTTGAAAAAAAAATGTTTCCAAAATTTTTAAACCATTCAGCGGTCTAATGAATTTTTTTCAAACTAGCTCCTGTATTCAGTTATTTCTGCAACTGAATGTTCGGCTTTCTTTTTTTCTCTGACAGTCATTATGGAATACCTGAAAAACGCCAGTAGCCGAGCCACAGCGGCTCATCGCCAACCTCGTGTTCCTGTATATAACAACTCTTGGATCGAAAAAATTGTATATATATATGTATATGTGTATATATGGACTGTGTTGTGCAAAGGTTTATGACCGTTTTCCCCAGCGGGTTAGGGGGCCTGTCGTAAGAGGCGACTAAAATACTAAATTGAGGGGTTGTGTAGCGCAACCCTTTCAAGGTGTTGCCAGCGCAAAATATAGCTAATCCAACCCAATTGTCAACCTCACCTACCCGTGGCGAATCATGTTACTTTAACAGCGCGGCTCTGGAGACTCCAAGTTCCTCATGGATCTAGGGGGGCGGTATGGCCTGGAAGGTTTAATGTGGTCATACTAAATCGTTCCCGAGATGGTCGGGATGGTGCCTTAGTGGTGCTTGATACTGGAAAGTACCGGATCTGCATCCGGCAAAGGACCATCAACATCGATAACACTCCCCAAGGGCTTCGGGGAGTATCCTTATCGCTTCAACAACAACAACCGTCTAATTTTTGATCAGGCTCTAGCTAGCAGTTTGTAGTGGAAGTGACTGAAAAGCGGACTAGCTATCTTAAAATA